>NC_079191.1:262397418-262587195 GCF_029499605.1 Hyla sarda | reverse complement strand
CAACTCTAATGGAGGTTTTCTATGTAATGATCTTCCTATATGTTTGTTAAGGAAGTTTTTATGTTATCAATATATTCCACTTAGCTGAGTCTAAACAGTATTGACTTAGAGCTTAATTACAGCACAGCAGGCAATTACTTGCAGTTTCACTGGTATCAAAATGTCATATCTGTTAGTTGGATCATTGAAATAAAGCAAGTAGAAAATCAATTTGCCTAATTGCAGATCTCAGTCTTTGAATATTCCATGTAAGAATGATGTATAAATGTTATACATTGTAGATAAAAAGAAAACTTTTGTATGCTTGTTAAGAAAAAGTATATAGTAACTCAGCAGGGATCTTTAGACATAATTGAGAAAAAACTAGGCCATAAACAAAAATGATGAAGTGCCATATTACAATTTGAATAAAGGGATTTGCGATGGGTAGCTGCTTATTTTGGAACAAAGATATATAATGTCAGGAATTTAAAGAGTTCCTTTCACCAGGGGAATTGCTAGGGGGGTATAACGGGGCTGTAGCTCAAGGTCTCATGCCCATAGTCCCAGGTCTCTGGCTACCACTGTTTTTTTTTTTCCATTGCCACCGCTGCTTTAAGACAGTGATGGCTTCTGGGGAAGTGACAGTACCTGTGTTTCACTATCCCATGGTATTATAATATACTGAACTATACTTGGCACCATAGATTCAACTGGGGCATAGTTAGTAATTCCAACAGAAATATTCTAACATGATAAAGGCCCTTACTCTTCAAATACTGCTTGGTTTGTCTCATACTTTTTGAACTTGTCACAAGTTGTACAAGATATTGAAGCTCTTTGTGTTGCATGTGACATTTTGTGCCTCTGAATCCTTCTATCTTGTTTTTTAAATGTTGCATTTTCCTTGACCTCATTAATAATTCATATATTTGTAAGCATCACATTTGTGAACTAGCTTCTGTGAAATGAAGGTCAAAATGGAGATGAGGAAATTGCGCTCATTCTGTTGGTTTCCATCAATCAATGTGTTCAAGTCACCTCGATGGTACAGAATAGCAGTGCTTTTAGAGTGGCCATAGAATACAGAATGTTAATCACCTTTAACTCTTTTGGAATTGGGGATAAAATCATAACATTTCTAAGTAAAATATACCAATCCTTTTTGCCTTGCTTGTATATGTGTCTATGATGGCACAGGGAATTTACATACTTTTATCTAAAGGCATTCAGGTCCATTTACCTTTTTGTTAATTACTAATCCTACTTCACCCACCACACTCATTTAATGTACTGTAAAGTCCTAGGGCACATTCATTGACTTGTTCATGTTTCTTTCCTTAAAGGGAACTTATCCCATGAAAACCAGCAGGCATCATGGTATAGAGCAAGAATAGCTGATCAAATAACTGATAGTTTTAGGGGAAAAGTATCAATTGATCCAATAATTTATGTAATTTATCAATTTAACGCTCTGCCTGTTCTGAGTTTAGGAGTCTAAGGTGGTCCTAATCAGTGATTGCAGTCTTACCCACATTAGTGTGTATACAGACACAACTGTCCTTGACTAAGTAGGACCACCCACTGGACTCCTAATGAGCAGAAAGTTAAATAAATGAAGTAATAGTTGAACAGAATCTTTTCCCACATCACTCTGTTTAGCTTTCTTTACTACATAACATCATGTCTGCATATATATATATATTTAATATTTTCAATAGAAATAAAAACAAAGAAAACAGAGGACTCGTAGATCCAAACACAGTGTGAAGAACAGGTCACACCAAGCAACATAACAGAATGGTTTGTGTCACATATCGATGCATCGGAATCCTTATAGGTCTTACAGTAATGGTCGACAGCACAAACTATTACAACAAACAATTGCACCTCTAAGTACAGAGTCATACCAACATTATGTTGTAATGTACCAACATTACGTTGAAAGTACATCCACGCCATATGATGACACAGGGAAGACTTGGATATACCTATTCTATCCAAAGCTAGGTTCTCCATAGTGCAAATATAGGTAAGGTCTGATACAATTTCAACCATGGAAGTACATTTCCAACATTTTTCTATAGCTGATCTAGTGAACAACAGTAGGTGGAAAAGAACTGTTAGATTGGTATAAGAGATTAAAGGGTAAGTAAAAACAGAGCAACTTCAGGTCCCCATGGGACTGGTCCCTCCACTAGTTTGGTCATAAGGGAATGCACATCTGCCCACAACTGCTGCAGCATCGGACACAACCAACAAACATGCATGAGGGAACCGGTGTTACATCATCAGCAAAGTGAGGATATTTAGGAGAGATCCTGGCCAGACAAGATGGTGTCAGGTACCAGTGATACAGCAGCATGCAGGACTATTCCAGGTGGCCCACAAAATTAGATAGTTTAGAGCAGTGTTTCCCAAACGCGCTCCTCAAGCACCCCCAACAGGTCATGTTTTCTGTTTTTCCTTAGTCTTTTACAGGTGATATAACAGTGGTGATGCCTGATTCACTGACCAAAATTATATCACCTGTGAAAGACTAAGGAAATCCAGAAAACATGACCTGTTGGGGGTGCTTGAGGACCGTTTTTGGGAAACACTGGTTTAGAGGGTAAAGTATAGATGGCAGACCATTGTTGCAATGTGAAGGTATTGCCCAAGTCTTTTAAAGGTTGGGTGTGCTGTGTTATATAGTGCTAACAAGGCAGCAAAGGCTTTAGAAATACCTCCTATATCATCATGCAATGTAAGGAAGTGTAGTTCCTAGCTACTCAGATACTAGGTCCCACTTAAGGTAGGAGAGTAAGTGACGGAGTTGTAAAAACTTACAGTAGTCCCTAGCCGATAGCACAAAAGGGTAACAATGTGGTACCCTTACTAATGTCACCTACAGCGCTCTCCCATTAGGAAAGGTCAGTGTCATGGAGTAAAAACTGAACAACTCATTCACTGGATTCAATAAGGGATGTGTAAGGGCATACAACCAAATGGGCAATCCTGCTTGGGCTGTCAGACTATAACTGGTAGGAACATTGTTTTATAGAGGGGAAAAAACACATGTTGGCAACTTAGTGGAACTGACCAGGACACCCGCGGCAAAATCATGGGATCTCGATCAGCTAAGACGACACAGGAGGTCCTTTACCTGCCTTTTGGTTGTCCAAACAGCACTCCAATGCTGCAGGAAGCCATGGCCAGAGAACAATTGTAAGGATACAAATTTTTGTACAAAAAAGTTAAATTTTTTAACAAGTTGTAAATAAAACAAGACATATATGAATTGGGTATTATTTGTATCGTATAGACCTATAGAATTTAGAAAATGTGTAATTTTTAGCAAAAAGTTCACTGCGTAGAAAAGGAACCTCCCTAAATTTGCAAAATGATGTTGTTCTTTAAATTTTTCCTTACAAACATAAATTTTTTTTTGCAGTAGATTTTGTGGTAAAATTATGTCATTACAAAAAAATTTGTAGTGCAAAAAACAAGTGTATGGGTGTGTAGGTAGAAAATTAAAAGTGTTATGGCTATTAGAAGATGAGAAGGAAAAAACTAAAGTGCAAAATTAAAAACAACAAATAATGGTATCCTCAACCCCTTCGGGGTTCACCTTAAGTGCTCAGCAAATTTTCGTTTTTTCCTCCTTTCCTTCTAAAAATCATAACACTTTCAATTTTGCACCTACAGACCCATTGTTTTTTTGGGATTGTTTTGGGCTTGTTTTTTGCGTCACCAATTGTACTTTGTAATGACATCACTTATGTTATAATATAACCTTCGGCGAAACTCAAAAAAATTATCTTACGTTTCAACAGACAGGAACACCGGTGGATGTGGATCTGCTGGACCTCTGTGGCAGATGCTCACACACCCTAGGGGACGGGGACACGCGTGCCGGAGCAGAGAGGCCGGGGAGGAGGCAGAGGAAACAGGAAGTGAGTGACGGGCTGGGATTCGCATGCGGGCGCGTCCTGCGATGCGAATCCCAGCCCCGCTGGCAGCAGAAGGAGATGGGGCCATGCACTCACGGCCCGTGTGTATGGCCGGATTGCAGGTCCTAACAGTAAACTCTTGAGAAGGTTATGGTCCAGAATATTCTCCTCAGGCTCCTAAGATCTCTCCTCAGGACCGTAACCCTCCCAGTCAACCAGAAAAAATTGTTTACCTCTCACGGTTTTTGTGGCAAGGATCTCTTTAACCTTGAAGACATCAGAAGAACTGGAGACTGGCATGGGGACAAGATTCTTTTGAGAAAACCAGTTTATGACAAGAGGCTTGAGGAGAGAGACATGGAAGGTATTGGGAAGGCAGACAGATTTTGTAGGTGACAGGATTAATTTTCTGCAGAACATGAAAGGGACCAAGGTAACGGGGACCAAGCTTATAGGAGGGGATCTTGAAGCAAATGTATTTAGAGAAAAGCCACACCATGTTACCAGGAGAGAAGGATGGAGGAAGTCTTCTGCTCTTATCAGTAAGCCTACAAACATAGAAACCAAAATATGTCCAAAGAAAAACTTTCCCTGAGATCCATACACATATAAGTATATACTTCTACAGTGGACCTCAATATTAACAACCAAAACAATACATAGTGTACAAAATATTGAAAATCGTTATTGACAGAAAAAATTAATGAAGTGACAAAAAATGAAAACCCCAAATGAAACCCATAAAAAACATATAACACAAGACAAGTTAAAAATCAAGGGGGGGGGGGGGGGGGGAGCACAGGTGGCCAGACATAAATAGATAAGGACTCCCAAAATGGGTTGTCTATGGGATGCACCAATAAATATGAAAAGTGGTTAATGTATATACACAATATGGAACAATTCATAGGTTAATATGACAGAAGGGCAGACAGACTGAGGGAAACACATGAAAATTGTAAACATCAAAGGTGTATTTGGCAGTAGGAGCTTAACTCCATGGAAAGTGCATGGTGCAATAAATATTTGATATGTATCATATAAACAAACCATGGAGAGCCAATACTGAATTTACACAAATCAAATAGCTAAGTGCAACTCCCAAATCCTTGCCCTCAGAAAGTGCCCGGTAAAAAATTATGGATATACAATAGGATATCAATAGCTTACATATGCTAGTGCAAACGGCTGGTCACCTGCGCTCCCCCCTTAAACGCTTTTCGCTGACCTGCTTTGTTAAGGAGCGGTGAGGTGGAGGTACAGGAGCGACCTTTTATAGCCCCCTAGATCAGAAGATTACTTACATGTGTGGCCGGCGTTGCTCGGCGATCCGGGCACACATACCGGAAGCGACCGCCAGGCGGAAGTGCATAGTTGCCGTATCAAAGTGGCTGCATTACTGCAGCGTCTGCGATGGGGCGAGACCACCTCCACCCTGCGTGTCACCACCGGACATGCGCACGGAGCGCACCACCACATGGCACCATGTTGGAAAGGGCAAAGAATTGGGCAAGAAATAGATATTAAAATAGAAGGAATCAAATGTAAAAATACGGCACCAGAATAGTGGGGAATACTATTTCACCACACAAACACATAGTATGCATCAATTAGATTGCTCTATTAATTCATTAAGGACATATACAAAATTGTTATATATAGTCCACCCCATATAATTAACTGTATAGATTTTATAATATTAATTCCCCCTCGTAATAATAAATAAATAATGAATAAAAAATTTTTTATACAAATATACATGAAATTTTCCCACCCTTGATTTTTAACTTGACTTGTGTTTTGTTTCATTTGGGGTTTTCATTTTTTGTCACTTTATGAATTTTTTCTGTCAATAAAGATTTTCAATATTTTGCACACTATGTATTGTTTTGGTTGTTATTATTGAGGTCCACTTTAGAAGTATATTCTACTCTTATCAGCCTGCGCCTTCATGTGTGTGTAAGCCAGAGATAACGACTATCGAGTTAGTTGCCAGATGGTGGAGAAGTCACAGACCAACTCATCAACAGCAGGCACACCGGAAGGAACTGGGAGAGGAAGAGGAGAACGTAGATGGAGTCTGTAGACAACAAAGAAGGGAAACGACCTTGTGTATTCTGAATCCTTATGATTATATGAGAATTCAGCCCAAGGAAGAAGGTCGACCCAGTCGTCTTGGCGAGCTGAAACATGATGACGAAGGTAAGTCTTAAGAATTTGATTAACCCTCTCCACCTGACTGTCGGACTGAGGATGCACTCCATGATCCAAGACAATATGCTGAGTAAGACCATGTAGACGAAAGATATGCAGCAATAAGTACCTCGCCAGCAGTGGGGCAGAAGGAAGACCAGATAGTGGAATAAAATGATCCATCTTGGAAAACCGATCTACAACGACCCAAATGACAGTGTTATTACGAGATGGTGGCAGATCGGTGATAAAATCCATAGCGATGTGGGACCAGGGTGTCTCTGGAATGGGTAAAGGCTGTAAGAGTCCAGTGGGTCTCTTCCAAGGAGTTTTGTCACAGGCACAAATAACACAGGAACAGGAAACTTCACGTTCAAGATGAGGCCACCAGTAGTGCCGAGAGATTAGAATTAGAGTCTTAAATATTCCAGGATGACCTGCTGTCAAGGAAGAATGACCCCACTTCAGTACCTTGCGTCTCAATCTGGTGGGCACAAAGGATTTTCCAAGAGGAACTTACTGAATTTCAGCAGGAGCGGCAGAAATCAATCGATCAGGAGGAATAATATGCCTAGGCATGGAGTCCAAACCAATGACATCGGAGGACCTGGAGAGAGCTAGTGTTGCTCGCGAATATTCGCAAAGCGAATTTTATTCGCGAATATAGCACTATTTATTTGTAATGACGAATATTCTTTTTTTTTTTTTTCACAGTAAACATCACAGTGATCATATCTCTCTGCTTCCAGCTTGTGTGGTGTAAAGAAGGTTCTAATACTACTGTGTGAGACTGGCGTGCGAATTTTCGAATATGCGAATTTTGGTGTATGTTAATTTACGCATTTGCAAATGTTCGCATATGCAAATTTTGATTTATGTTAATTTTCGCATTTGCTAATTTTCTTTTATGCAAATGTTTGCTTATGCTAATTATGGATTATGCTAATGTGCGTATATGCAAATTTTTGTTTACGTTGATTTTCGCATTTGATAATTTTCGCATATACGAATTTTTGCTTATGTTAATTATGGTTTGTGCTAATTTTCGTATATGCGATTTTAGGTTTATGGTACTTTCCGTATTTGCTAATTTTCGCATATGCGAATTTTTGTTTACGTGTATTTTCGCATATGCGAATTTCCGCATATGCGAAAATAAAACGCGAATATTATGAATATGCGCATTTAGCGAATATATGACGAATATTAGTCCATATATTCGCGAAATATTGCGAATTCGAATATGGCCTATGCCGCTCAACACTAGAGAGAGCATCAGCCCTGATGTGGAAACCTTAGTAAATATGTTGGGATTTTTCAAAACTGTCGGGACCACGCCCACTTTATCATGTGGTCATGCTCCCTTTTCGGGTTTTTCTTGTAAAATGGAGTTTTTTGTTTTTTTTTTTTGGTCGCAAATTGTGTCGCATGGGACGTGCAACACAATTTGGGTGCAAAACCCTACAAAAAAAGAGTCTGGTTCATGTTAGTAAATTAACCCCAATGTGTAATTTTTACCTAAAAGTGCACTGCGTAGAAATGGAAGCCCTAAAAAGTTGCAAAATGTCTTATTTTTTCATTTCACATCACAACTAAATCTTTTTGTTTCGCCACAGATTATGTTATAAAATAAGTAATGTCATTACAAAGTACAATTAGTGACGCCAAAAATAAGCCCTTATATGGGTCTGTAGGTTCAAAATTGAACGCATTATGATTTTTTGAAGTTGAGGATGAAAAAAAACAAAAGTGCAAAAACGAAGATTGTTTTGAGTCCATAAGGTGAAAATGGGATGCGTCCTTAAGGGGTTAAGCAATAGTGAACTATGACTCTTGGTACCTTACAAGATGAGTTTCATTTCAATAATGTTTTTATATATATATATATATATATATATATATATATATATATATATATAAAACCTTTTTACAGTAATGAGTAAATAATGCATAGCAAAAGTATGACTCAATATGAGCAGTGCTGTGCACATTTTATGTTACCATACATTTCACAGTACTGTAAAATGTTGACAGAAATAAACCTGTCTCACTATGGAAAGCTTTTATAGAACCGTTTGATGTGAATCATAGAAGTAATTTTCTCATTTCCATTTACATACATATTTTTTAAGTATTACATATTATATGTTTTTACCCTTTGCTACTTGTCTATTTTGACATACTGCATTTGCGACTTTTATTACATGACTCACTCCCCACATACTGTGGTATATTGTAGCTAAAATGGCTCTTGAGTGGGAAATAGGGAGGGTTTTAAAATCGATTATATATTGCAAAGAATATGTTTCCGGAAGCCAGCAGGACAAAAGAAAGGTAAGTCCTCCATAATGTCATTCTATTAGTTGCCATGAAGGAAACCACAGTGGATTTAAAATAATAAAAAGTTGAAGCTTTATTTACACACAATGGCCGAGATTTATCAAACTGTGTGAGAGAAAAAAATTGAGTGATATTCCCCCAGCAACCAATCACACCTCAGCTAACGAGCTCTGGTAAAGTGAAAGCTGAGCTGTGATTGGTTGTGGGAAAATCTCTCTATTTTTCTCTTACACAGTTTGATAAATCTGGGCCAATGCATTTTGCTTCAGGGGCCCCGGAGCTTCATGAGTTCCATGCTGTGAACCATGGCTTATTAAATTAACAAGGTTCTTTATTTACCTCAGGCCCCATATGTTGCAGATATATATATGGTATCACGTGGCTGTAAACGCATCATTTCTTTTATTATCTATAAGGTTTTAATTCCAGCAATATGTATTATTGAATGCATACAGTCCATTTTATGTAGCCATATTGTTTAACAGATGATGTGTTTGTACTTATATTGCTTGTTTTTGTTTCAGTATTGCTTGTCATGCCTTACCCCTGAACTCTGGGGGAGGGAGGGGGGGGGGTGCATTTGCCATATGTAACTCTGTGTTGTAACTATTGTAACATGGACCAGATAAAATTCCAGAGTCCTTGGTTGTTTGAAAATAAAGCTAATACTTTAATCCTTTTGATTATTTTAAATCCACTGCCCATGATTCCTTCACCTTAATTCTACTTTCTTCTGGTGTTAATACCAACCCCAGTCAGAGGATTTGGTTAGTGAAGGCATCTCTGTATCCTGAAGAAATCTGGAAAATGGAAGGCGCTCTTTATAACACTTATACCCTTTATTACACTTATACACTTATACCCTTAGTGTTGAAAATAAATAAATAGAATTGAAAAGGTACGGTGCTCAAAGTTTTATGGATAAGGTATCTCAATAGTAGATTTATTAAATTAATTAATGCAATAAAATAGCTGGCCAATAAGCCACAGGGCCCTTGTGGCTAACTTCAGGCTATGCAATAATATACAGTCATAAGACACAATCTTAAAATTACTAAATAAGAGGACATATGGTGGGGATTACAGCTGCTATAATATAAACTGCATGATAGTGGCCATCCAATAGCTACCGAGGCTGTGGATGCGTTTCAGGACCACCACAGGTCCTTTCTTCAGCATAATATACCCCCGCTGCTGAAGAAAGGACCTATGGTGGTCCTGAAACACGTCATGCCTGACTATACTATTATACATTGAGGAATACTGCTGCCCACCATATACTGCCATTGCCTTATTCCAGTGCCATTGAAAGACAGTGCCTTGTCAATCAAATACATTCTTGCGCCCGAAGACATGAGGACATTGATACTATCCACTCCTGCCACACTACAGAGGTCCATGATTCACGAATCAGACGAGCATACAGCCGCCAGCGTCTGCACGCATCCACAGCCAGACCAGCAGAGTGCCGGATCATCGCTGCCCGTCACATCGGACTTGCACCCCCAACTCCAGGAGCTGCTCAAACAGACCGCAACTACCCGGACCTCCGTCTCCCGATGCAAAGCCTTTGGTGGGATAGGTGAGAGGTGCATAGCACCACTGAACTTTTACTTATTGTTTTCACACTACGAAGGAGTGAACAGTAGATTATTACTGAATATTCTCTTGCCGGAGAAAGAATTCTAGATATCAGTATTGCCACGCAACAAAAAAACGTGGATGAGCATATAAACTAACATTTCTATAAGACTGTATATGTAAAAAGGACCATTTTATGTGCAAGGCCCTATTGACTCTAAATGCTATAATACCTCTGTAGCTATTGGATGGCCACTATCATACACTTTATACTATAGCAGCAGTAATCCCCACCCTATATCCTCTTATTTAGTAATTTTAAGATTGTGTTTTATGACTGTTTATTATCGTATAGCCTGAAGTTAGCCACAAGGGCCCTGTGGCTTATTGGCCAGCTATTTTATTGTATTAATTCATTTAATAAATCTACTATTGAGATACCTTATCCATAAAACTTTGAGCACCGTACCTTTTTTATTCTTTCTCTGGATCCTATTCATGTACAAGCATATTTGGATCTTGTGCCCATGCTCAACAATCATAGGTCAACGCACACTTGTTTCTGATACCAATGGTCAATTTCCTGATACATTTATGGCACATATATCTACTACCTTGTTTTTCTTTCTTTACAAACAATGTCTCTTACTACACAGAGGGTTATAACATGAAATGAACAATCTGCCATGCATTCCACTAAAGTAGTCTTCAATGCACAGTTATAAAAATTACCTATTCCTATCTACATAATGACAAGAATATTTTAGATATTTATACATAAATTCATTCAGAGATGTATTTTTCATATCTGCTGTATGACAGGCTATAACTATTGTTATTTTTCACACTATTAATGATTTGATGTTTTCTTCTAAACAGATACACTTTTGCCATGCATGTCTACAATAAAAATTAACATTGGTAGGAGAATGAACAACAACATGATAGACAGGCTCTCATATGGGTCTTGGATAGAAATATAAAAGAGTTATAATTTTTAAAAGGTGAGGAGGGAAAAAAAGGAAAATTAAGAACACATGATTGGACATAGAGATAAACAAGGAAGGTGGCGTTGGAAGGAGAGGGGAGGGGTCTAAGACTAGTTTATAGGAACCTGGTCACACAGGGAGTCTGAGTATCACATGACCCAGTGGCAGTAATGGAATGTATGGATGCTGCTGAGCTTGAATGAAACAGATTACATTACAAAAATGCTGGTGATGAATTAGCATTATTTGGGCAAAACAATGAATATAGATACCTTAACAGATATTTTTATCGCATTTTACAAAATAAAGCTTGGTTGTAGTGATATTAGCTTAGTTTGAAGGGCTTTTCCAAGAAATATATGTTGTTGGCCTATTCTCAGTCCATAAACATATAAGCACCCCCTGCTGTTTGAGAGGACTGTGACACTCCTGCAAGCTGCTTTATAGCTTACCAGACATATCCTGGTACATGTGGTTGGGGCTGTACCATTTACTTTGATTAGATAAGCTGCAAATCTATAAGAGCTGCTATCAAATCTACAGATCTGTGTCTGGTAAGTGAAGAAGGGGCTGCAGCACTCTGATGAGTACTGCGTCCCCTTTATTCAGCTGATCACAGGGGTGAGAGAAGTTGAATGTTCATCTATCTGATATACTATCCTAATTGCCATAAACCTCCTTTGATGTTGAAGAAACCGGAGAGTGGGGCAGGAGACTGAACCATCAGACAACTTGTCTGACAAAATGAGCTGTGAACAGCATTCAGCAGCTGGCCTAATATCAGACGTGCCAGCTGCAGAAGACAAACAGTGCAAAATATTTATTCAAAACCTATTGTAAATATGCTTTAATTAACCTCTTAATGACCACAATACGACTTCTTATGGAGATCATTAAGGGTACTTATTCTAGACTACCATGTTTTCACAGCAGGGCTAGAATAAGCTTGTGTGGCTCTCCCTTGATGGGATCGCAGGGGCTCAGCCATCAGTATGATAGCCGGCTACTCCTTTCTGGGTAGTTAAAACCTTCACAAGCCACGGTCAAATCGTGACCGCTGCATGTGAAGGGTGCCTGCATAGCTTACCTGCAGCATTACAGCCTCGGCATCACAGGCCTTCTGATCATCAACCATGGCTGCTTGAGTCTTGTGTAGGGCTCCAGGCTTGCCATGGGTGTCTGTGTACTTGGCCAAGTTATGCAACATGGTCAGGTATATTGCCTTTCAGCTTTATGAACGTCATAGATTTAAAATGTAAGAAATTAATCAAAAAATCATATTTTTCCATTTGACCAGCTGTCAGGCCCAACACCTTGAGTGGAATCAAACAATATGTATTATAATTATATATCATGCCTAGTACAAGGTCTGGGTGTGAAAACGATCCATTTCTATTCTCTTTGACAGTTTTTTCACATAATATTGTGGCAAAAAATTTGCAATTGCGCCACCGTCTTTTATGGTGCGACAATCTGCCACGAGAGTGAGAAAAGCATTTTTTTTTCAAATCGGCGTACATAAGCGTTTACAATTTTAACTTGCCATAGTCAGCGACTTTTTTGCGAATGTCACGGTTGATAAATTTCTAAGGCTTTAAAAACCTACTTACCGTATATACTCGAGTATAAGCCGAGTTTTTCAGCACGATTTTTCGTGCTGAAAACACCCCCCTCGGCTTATACTCGAGTGAACTCCCCCACCCGCAGTGGTCTTCAACCTGCGGACTTCCAGAGGTTTCAAAACTACATCTCCCAGCAAGCCCGGGCAGCCATCGGCTGTCCGGGCTTGCTGGGAGTTGTAGTTTTGAAACCTCCGGAGGCCCGCAGGTTGAAGACCACTGCGGCCTTCAACATCATCCAGCCCCCTCTCACCCCCTTTAGTTCTGAGTACTCACCTCCGCTCGGCGCTGGTCCGGTCCTGCAGGACTGTCCGGTGAGGAGGTGGTCCGGTGGCATAGTGGTTCCGGGCTGCTATCTTCACCGGGGAGGCCTCTTCTAAGCGCTTCGGGCCCGGCCTCAGAATAGTCACGTTGCCGTGACAACGACGCAGAGGTGCGTTCATTGCCAACGTACTTCTGCGTCATTGTCAAGGCAACGCCTCTATTCCGGGCCGGAAGCGCGGAGAAGAGGCGCCCCCGGTGAAGATAGCAGCCCGGACCACCTCCTCACCGGACCACCTCCTCTCCGGACAGCCCGGCAGGACCGGACCAGCGCCGAGCGGAGGTGAGTACTCAGAACTAAAGGGGGTGAGAGGGGGCTGGATGATGTTGAAGGCCGCAGTGGTCTTCAACCTGCGGACCTCCGGAGATTTCAAAACTACAACTCCCAGCAAGCCCGGACAGCCGATGGCTGCCCGGGCTTGCTGGGAGTTGTAGTTTTGAAACCTCTGGAGGTCCGCAGGTTGAAGACCACTGAGGGCGAATGATGAGAAGAGGATGATGAAGGGGGGTGGGGATGATGAAGGGGGGGTGTGGGATGATTACAAGGGGATGATGAAGGGGGGATGTGTGGGATGATAAGGGGATGATGAAGGGGGGATGTGCGGGATGATAAGGGGATGATGAAGGGGGGATGTGTGGGATGATAAGGGGATGATGAAGGGGGGATGTGTGGGATGATGACAAGGGGATGATGAAGGGGGGATGTGTGGGATGATAAGGGGATGATGAAGGGGGGATGTGTGGGATGATAAGGGGATGATGAAGGGGGGATGTGTGGGATGATGACAAGGGGATGATGATGAGGATGTTAATGACGGGTCTGGATGATTACATGGGGGGATGAGGTATTTCCCACCCTAGGCTTATACTCGAGTCAATAACTTTTCCTGGGATTTTGGGTTGAAATTAGGGGTCTCGGCTTATACTCGGGTCGGCTTATACTCGAGTATATACGGTAATATACTCCAGCCGAACCTTGGCTTAACTAACAGAAACTGACTATTGTTTTCGTTTAGGTGAGAAAAAACTCACACTTTTGCATACCTGTGAAAAATTAATTAACGCCATGCAACAATATAGTAAATTTGTCGCACGTAAGCAGAATGGAATTGAAAAAAAACAAACTAAAAAATAGCATACCTAAGCAAACCTTCATGAATGCCCCTCTATGTGTCTATATTGTTTGGTGAATTCTACAGTTTTATTGCAGGTCTCATACCTTTTTGAAGCCAGATGTCTCTGGCCATCATAAAACCAAGGATGAGATAAGGACTCCAGTCTTGGACTAGTCATGTTTAACCCTTTCATGACCCAGTGATTATTTTTATTTTTTTGCCTGACGTTTGTTTGCTCCTCACATTCTGAGACCCATAACTTTTTTATTTTACCACTGACAAAGTTTTATTGGGGCTTCTTATTTGCAGGACAAGTTTTACTTTTCATTGGCATACTTTATTTTATCATATAATGTATTATGGAGCCAGAAAAAAATATATATGTAGGGCAAAATTGAAAAAATATGGAATTGTGTAATTTTGTGGGGCAATAATTTTTTCAGGGTTCACGATTAGGTAACTGACATGCTATCTTTATTCCATAGATCATTATGATTTCAATGATACCAAACTTAAAAAATATTGAAAACTTAAAAAAAATAGTTTGTTTAGTGCCCTGTTTTGACCCCTATAACGTTTTTATTTTTCCACACACTAAGCTTTACTAAGGGTTTATTGTTTGTGCCATGATCTGTAGTTTTTAATGGTACCACTTTTGCATATATGAGACTTTTTGATCACTTTTTATTACGTTTATTTTGGGATATGATGTGACCAAAAATCAGCAATTTTGGTGTTTGGAATTTCTTTGCATTTACGCCTTTTTCCGTGCAGGATCAGCAACAGTATAATTTTAAATGTGTGTAGGTAGCTACAACCAGACAATAGGGACAATAGTATTATTGCCAGACGAGCACTAATGTGAAAAGGTTGTGTATCCCATACAAACTGAAAACAAATGTATGTAGTGGGGGGTACACTTTCCTCAAGTCTGGGCTTGATTAAACCAATGTATAGGTGTATATAATATATATATATATATATATATATATATATGACTATATAAATATATAAACATATCATATATAGAATAATGTAGATCCAGTGTGTTAGATTAATTTAAAACTATTTATTAATACGACAATAGTGATATTTCTTGTGGTGTCCTTTGTAGAGCCCTTACATCGGATTTACCACCATAAGACTGGTAGTAGATGTACATAAAATAGAAAATATAAATAAAATAGGCATAAAATATTTAAGTAATAGGTGCTGGTATCCCAGTTGGGAAAATAATAGGTAGCGCTATAGGTGCATGCATGGGGATCGTGCTATGCCGGGTGTAATCCAATGTGTTATGATCTGAGCAGCGATGTCTCTGTGTGGCTCGTATCTGATAGAAATATTGTGCATGGCAGTGTGCCGGTAAGTGAGTGAATTCAGTGCGCTCTGCGGTGCTGGAGATTCCTTATATGTGTCCCACTCTACCCTGACGCCATAGAGATTAGTGAGTGTGATATAGATGGTCTGTTATTTGTAATCCTGTGGGTGCATGAAGCTGTGCTCTGCAGCGCAGGAGACCCCTCAAATGTGGACCACTCCACCCCGGCAGCATGGGGAAAGTTTGAGTGGGTTTAGCCTCTTACCAGCAATGTCCTAGAGCGAGGTTACCGGGCATAGGTTTTCACCAGGGGGACGTCCGCTGGCAGGAAGGATACGTGCAATCCCGGGAGCGTGCTCTGATATAGGTTTTGGAGTCCGATGGATGATGTCAATACTGGGGTTTAGGTGGTGGAGGCTAGACACGTTTGAGGTACTGATCTACCTCTTTTTATATAGCAATGGCTGCCTGTTAATGGGAAGGTAATATTTATACCTGCAGCAGCCTTGTGATTGGATGGTTGACGTTTGTTATGTGGACTGGATCGTTGTGGACTGGATCGTTGTGCAGGTGATACTAATGATCTAGTGTTGTGAGGTAAAACGTGGACAATCCCCAGTGAAAACCTAAGCCCGGTAACCTCGCTCCAGGACATTGCTGGTAAGAGGCACAGTGTGCAAAACCCCTTAACCCACTCAAACTTCCCCAAGCCGCCAGGGTGGAGGGGTCCACATTTGAGGGGTCTCCAGAGCTGCAGAGCACAGCTTCATGCACCCACAGGATTACAACAAACAGACTATCTATATCCCTGTGCCCTCAGGGTAGAGTGGGACACATAAAAGGAATCTCTAGCGCCGCAGAGCGCACTGAATTCACTCACTTACAGGCACGCTGCCACGCGCAATATCTCTATCAGATACGAGCCACACAGAGACAGCATTGCTCAGATCATAAGACATTCCATCTGGCATAGCACGATCCCCATGCATGCACCTATAACGCTACCTATTATTTGCCTAACTGCGATACCAGCACCTATTACTTATACATTTTATGCCTATTTTATTTTTATTATGTATTTTATGTACATCTACTATCAGTCTTATGGTGGTAAATCCGATGTAAGCGCCCTACAAAGGACACCACAAGAAATATCACTATTGTTGTATTAATAAATAGTTTTAATTTAATCAAACTCACTGGATCTACATTATTCTATATATATATGTATATGTGAATAATATCTATATATATATATATATATATATATATATATTTAGATATATATATACAGTATGTATATGTTTATATATTTATATAGTCATATATATTTTTTATACACCTATACAGTGGTCCCTCAACATACGATGGTAATTCGCTCCAAACGAGCCATCGTTTGTCGAATCCATCGTATGTTGAGGGATTCGTGCAATGTAAAGTATAGGAAGCTGTACTCACCTGTCCCCATCGCTCGCGATGGTGTCCCCACCGCTCCCGATGGTGACCCCGGGCCTCCGCTGGGCTCTCTGCTGGGCTCTCCACTGGGCTCTCCGGTCCTCCGCTGTCTTCTCCGGTCCTCTGCTGTCTTCTCTGGCCCTCTGCTGTCTTCCGCAAGGCCTTACTGGCCCTGCATAGCGACGTCATTACGCCGCTGCGTACGCCATTCCTATTGGATGATGTGCACAGCAGCGTATTGATGTCATCGGAGAGGGCCGAGAAGACACCGGAAGACCAGCGCTGGACCCGGAGGGCACACCGGAGCATTGTGGAGGGGTAAGTAATACTTACCGCACCACACAGGGAACATTAAGCTACTATCTGGCAGCAGCTTAAGCATTTTGCGCTGCCGGATAGCACTTAATGCGATGGTCCCGACATAAAAAAGCATCATATGTTGATGCTGACATCGACATGCGATGGCCTCTGAGAGGCCATCGTATGTTGATTTGATCATATGTCGGGGCCATCGTAGGTTGGGGGGGTCACTGTACATTGGTTTTAATTAAGCCCAGACTTCAGGAAAGTGTACTCCCACTACAACAGTATAAGTTAATAGTTTGGACAATTCCGCATGCAGCGATACTAAATATGTTTTTTATTTATTTTTTATTTATTTATTTATTTTTTACAGTGTTTTATTTGAACAATGGTAAAAGGGGGTGATTTGAACTTTTATTAGGGGGAGGATTTGTTTATATTTTTTTACTTTTTTTTTGTTTTTTTTACACATTTTGTAGCCCCCCTAGGGGCCTATCATAAGCCATCATTAGATGGCTTACATAGATGAATGTAATGCTATTGCATTATATTGATCTATGTTTACGGCACTTGATTGCTTAGGGCTGCCAAAGGCATGTGGTGATCGCTATTTATCACGGAATTTAACCATTTCAATGATGGACATCGGAGCCAGCTCCGATGTCTGTCATTACTGACAGATGTCAGCTGCAGCGGGAATCTGCCGGTTATGACTTGGACCCAATTCAAGGGCCCGTGTCATGTTCCACTCACCCGACCCATGACGCACCGATACATCATAGGTCGGGAAGTGGGTAAGTCAGTCACCTATGCCTCACCTCGGGAGAACTATAATGGTCCAGCCGTACACCCCCCTTCCAACCATTCCCCCCTCCCCCAGTTGGGACCAGAGGGGAGGAGGTAACTCTCTGGGTTGTTAAGGTAAACAACTTAAATGCTAGAAAACTGCGGGCACTGACGAGTAACATAGTAACATAGTTCAAAAGGTTGAAAAAAGACCAGAGTCCATCAATTTCAACCTATAACCCTAATGAGTCCCTACTGAGTGATGTCAGGGGCGTCACTCTTCACTGCTGGCCACCGACGCTGCTCTTACTGAGTGCAGCGCAGAGGACGTCAGGAGACTGTTAAACCCACTGAGAGCCCCCGCACCTGAGCATGCTATCCAGCTAGGAAAAACAACAGCGGGAGGAGGGAAGGGGAAAAGTGCTGTGGCACAAGGGGTAAAGGGGAGAGGATTTGGCACAGGACACAAGGGGAATAAAGTGGCACAGGGGATAAAGGGGGAATGAAATGGCACAGGGGGAATAAAGGGGGAAAGATATGGTAAGGGGGGAATCAAGGGAAAATGATGTGGCACGGGGGTTTCAAGGGTAAAGGAGTAAAGTGGCGATTAAGAGGGGGAATGTAATGGTGCAGGGGGGTGATAAGGGGAAATTAAATGGCACTGGGAGATTCTAATGTAATATTGCTGTTTATTGTGCTTTTATTTTTATAGATAATCACACTCAGTGAGTACAGTACAGTATTCGGTCATTTAGAAAGATTTTTGAGCATTTTTCCCCCAATAGGGAACATCTCTCAATAACAAAAACATATTTTTTTCCCCATGAGCGTCCGCTATTGGGAGATTCAACTGTAGTGGGTATCCAGAGGTCTGGTGGCATTAACCCTTGTATAATCACACTCTCTTTAGTGTCTCAGCTGGACGAATAGGGCGTGATTGTGACACCAGCAAAAAAACAACACTTAGTAAAAATTAAAAAGTATGATATATGATCTCCAGAATCGTGGCATTAAATAGGCACTAAGGCTACTACTTAGACATGGTCTAAGATGGATGGAGGTGCTCAACCCCAAATGCGGACGTGCATTTATGCGGGGGGGGTAGATCCTTCACTTGTGGTCCGTTGCTATGGGCGATCCCCAGCATACAAATGCATACAATGGAGGATGCCTGCAAACGACCTCAAGTACTACAATGGCATCCTACACCAGATGAATAGGTGAGGATGTGAAACATATAGAATACAACAACACTACAGGAATATAGGTGCACTACTGTGGTGGATGTAAACAATGACATCAACTAACCCTCAAAACTGATGTAAAATTTAGAGATTAGCCAGTATATATATTCTTATATGAAGGACATACCTGAGCCCGCACACCAATGCCAAGGTTTCTCAAGCCTGTCTCCCTCCTCCCATTGTATATGTGCTCAGTCACACTGGAGGTAACCTGGGAGCAGGTTGTGAGTCAGACCTAATGCTGCTATAATTGCCCACTGGCCCCTGGTTTTGCTTATCATGCACAAGTAGGTTAGTGTTAGGTCCCGTGCCACTTGAGAAACCTTGGCGTTGGTGTGCGGGCTCAGTTTTGTCCTTCATATAAGGAAATACTGGCTAATGTCTCAATTTTACATCAGTTTTGAGGGTTAGTCAATGTCATTGTTTACATCCACCACAGCAGTGCACCCAAATTCCTGTAGTGATGTTGTATTAAATAGGCATTGTAAGGCTAGGTTCAGACTACGGAATCTCCGGGCAGAAAATTTCCGCCCGGAGATTCCGAGGCCGGTCAGCGCCGACTGAATCAGTCGGTGCTAGGACCGCGCGGACACTGCAGTCTCCAATAGACTGCAATGTGTTCCGCGAGTATTTCCACCTGAAGAAAGAGCAACACCATTCTTCAGGCGGAAATTTCCAAGAGGATTTTCCGTTCACAAATTCCGCTTCACAAATTCCGAAGTGTGAATTTGAGAACGGAAACCCATTAACTACACTATACATTTTAGCCAACAGAATTTCCGCCTGCAATTTCAAAGCGGAATTGCAGGCGGAAATTCCGTAGTCTGAACCTAGCCTTAGAATCAAAAACTTTTTATATGTTGTACATCTTACAACATTAACCTTTCTAATATTCTTCTTAAAAAATGATTATCTTTTGATAGAAATCATGGCTTATAAAAAAAAAAAAACACACTAGGGGTCCCCATACCATCCACAACATAATCTTGTCTGGTTGCAGCATCATCTTTGTCCCAGCTGAAGCCACAGACTGGGACAAAGTCCAGGAAGTGAGGGTGAGACCAACACTCCTTTTTGCTCACTCCGATCCTATCAGACTACAGCATGAAAATAAAGAGGAGGGGGTTACAGAGCAGCCTTCAGCGATTGGATAAACAGTCCCAGCAATGCACAGCAGACTCAAGTAGGAAGTGAACGTATGATGAGTGAGGACAGGCTTAGTGCTTGCCTGGGAGAAGCCACTATCTGAGCAGTGGAAGTCAGAATGAGTGAGCACAATAAGTATTTGTGAGCCAAATACAGAAGCTAGACACTTAAAATGGATTATCCACCACTAAAGTACTGACCTGCCAGACAGTAATGGACATGATTAGGAAGGATCTGTGCTTGTATTGGGGATAAATGGCTGTATTGTGAACACTTCTGCTTTCTTTTTGTGAAATGGCTATTTCCTGTTTGAGTTACCTCCCTCCAATTACAAGTTCCTAGGATCCCTTGTTTGTTCTTCCCACACATGTCACACCATCCTTTACAGTACACCTGAGCTACAATTCCCTGCAGCCCTGTAGAGAATGATCTCCTTTCAACCCAGCGATCACTCCACCCATTGAATCCCTTTCAACACCTGACTGGTGATGTAATGTCTTGGGCTGCAATGTAACCTGGGAAAACCTGAAACAACACTCATTTTGTATGCTGCTATAAATGAACACTAGGGCAAAGATCACATAAGAAATATAATGAACTACACTAATTTTACAGCCCCTGTAGCACAGTAAAAATAAGAAATTCTTGAATAACACTTAAGGCCCCAAAGACATACCAGGGGAAGGGGTTTAATAAAATACATACAATTCAATAAAAAATATTTTCATAGGCATCCATGTCCTTTAGGGGATGTTTACACATGGTAGATAATAACAGAGATCGGCTCTGACCATGGTCATATATATATATATATATATATATATATATATATAGTAAGTTTTGCTATATAAAGCCTATGGTGACAGTTAAAACAATGTTTCCCTGTAATAATACAGTTCTGTATATAGAAGGTTTTCATGAATACTGTGACTAGGTGATCGGTGAAAGAGAGAAACAGACCTTAGCTTAGCTGACAATCTGCCGAAACCCGAAATCTGCAAAATGAGAAAGACTGGATAGTCAAAATAAAAGTAAATATGGAAAGATGTTGATAAAAAAGTAGACGATTAATGGTTGGATACATAATAACAGGGCATACTGTAAGAAGATAAAACATAGGGAAACTTTGGTCTGATCTCAGCCTTGCAGTAGGTGCCATCTGTTGTTCCTGTATGTATTGGTGTGAAGAAACAGTCATAATAAATCTTATATTAGTGCAGTGTCCCATTTTGTATGCACAGGATTTGTTGGTAGGGATGGAAGTTTATTTGCACTCTTTTGTATGTTTACATTATTCCTGTGATGCTGTATACTATTGTTATACTATTATACGTTGCTGAGAGGTAACCCATACACACTGCATAGGCTCAGTTACATTCTGGATTTGGGAGGAGACTGCTTTGGCTCAGCCTCCCTCTTCTAGTGAGAGAAATAGAGTCTTTTAAAGTCTATGAAGGAAGCACAGCTTGTGTGTTCCTAGAGTACCTGAACTGCCACAATATGAATATATACAGAGCTGGTCATTAAAGAGGTACTTTGGTGTTGAACAACTGGTTCCAGAAAGTAAAACAGATTTGTAAATCACTTCTGTTAAAAGATCTTAATCCTTTCAGTACTTATCAGCTGCTGTATGCTCCAGAGAAAGTGCTCTCTGCTGACACCTCTGTCCATGTCAGGAACTGTCCAGAGCAGGAGCAAATTCCCATAGCAAACCTCTCCTGCTCTTTAAAGTTCCTGACATGGACAGAGTTGTCAGCAGAAAGCACTGGGGTCAGACTGGAAAAAACTACACAACTTCCTCTGGAGCATACAGCAGTTGATAAGTACTGGAAGGATTATGATGTTTAAATAGAAGTGATTTACAAATCTGTTTAACTTTCTGGAACCAGTTGATTTGAAAAAATTGTTTTCCATCGGAGGACCCCTTTAAAGCTCAGACAGCAGCACTGTATATATATATACTGTGCTAGTCATCAAGCAGTTACTAAACACATTCCTACGAATACTCACAATATTGCAAACTGTGGCGTATTACACTACTAGCAATGTGAATGACATAAAAAAAATCTCAAAAACATCTGCATAGAATGCATGTTGAAGACCAGAAAAGTACACAACTGTGGAATTTAGACATCACAAGACTTCATTTGCCTTTCATTTTTGCATGAAAACCTGGGCACAACAAATTGTTCAGATTTCACTGTGGATTTGCTGTAGTGTTCATTTGTGTTCAGTGTGAATTTGTCATGCTAAAAATCTGTGGCAGCAAATCTTCTACATCTGACGTGGGCTTTCTGCTGCAGATAAAGCTAAAGAAAAGCTGCAACATTGCTAATTCTAGTAAAAGTAGCATATAAATTCACTTTAAAGGGGTATTCCAGTATATAATTTTTATATATTCTGCAAGGGAATTATAAAAATAAAAAAACAAGTAATAAAAAAACAAGCCCGACCTGTACATGTTTGCATGCTTTTATTGGTCGTGCCAATTATGTCTCTATAATTATATACTGAAATGATAAGACCAACCTGGCTTTCCAATGCAGTGTTGCTATGGCATTGTACAAGTGCCTCTTTTACAAGATGACATTTTTTTGAATAGACCTTCCTAATGTCATTGTTACCATTGTGGAATGAACAGCAGCAGACAGTTCATTGTGACATGTACCTCTCTGTGGTTGCAGAAACATGACATGTTTTTTCAGATTAACTAGAGAAAGGGGTTGGAGAACTAAATATAATAAAGCAATGTGTTGACAAAAATGCTGGCTGACATTTATAAACTAAAAGCCAAAGTGTCTCTCTCTCTCTCTCTTTCTCTCTCTCATAAATTGAGAGGGGAAAGGGTTACAGAGCAGGACTGAAGAACTAAAAGCTAAAATACTAAACTGATCAAGTAACATAGGACACTGTTCACACTGGACACAGATAATAAGCATAAACTTTATAAAAACGGATACAAGAACACCAAATTCTACAACGTAGAGGAACACCGGTTAGGACACTAGACAGGAAATTTCTCAAGATTCAAAAGAGGATATATTTCAATATACAAGACAGGATAAATTCAAAACCAAACTCCACTATGTGGAGGAACAGGACAGGATTCCAACAGTGTGAACACAGACTAAGCAGAAAAGACATACATGCTAAAACCGGCAAATAACACAGACTAAAATCTCCAATAAACAAGACTATTTAACCATGGCTCAAAATCAGATAAAATATCACAAGGTAAATGCAAAGTGCATGCTCAAGCAGGCTTGGAAGTATATAGAACAAACAGACATCATAGTAGCATTATTGCACAAAATAACCAGCAGCTAGAATGCAGAAGAACTCTGGTAAAAATAGACACACCCAAGATCTCATTGTTCCCAGCATTAGAGTATGTTCACACTGAGGAATTGGAGAGGAATTTCCACGAGTAATTCTGCTTGCTTTTCCTCTCCAATTCATTCAGCAGTGAAAATCCCCATAGAGCTGTGCAGAATTTCTGCCCCTCAGTTCACACTGAGGAATTTCCTCAAGCAGAATTCTGACAAGGAAGTCTGTTCCGCTTGTAGAAAGAACATGTTATTTATTTCAGGCGGAATCAAAGTCGTTCTCCCATAGAGATCAATGCTATATTTTTTTGAGTCAGAAGCATTTCCACGCGGAATCCGCGGGGAATTGGCATGGAATTCGCGCAGAATTTCCGCATGAAATTTTTTTTTATGAATATAAATACTTGATACTCGCATGAAACCTGCATTTCCACATGGAATTCCGTGTGAATTCTGCGCGAATTCCGTGCCAATTCCGCGCGAAATCGCTGCTAATTCTGAGCGGAAAAAAAACTGTGTTTTGGGGCGGAAATCTTCAGCATGCTTTCCGCCCCAATTCCTCAGTGTGAACATACCCTTAACCATTCCCAATCTAGGCAGAATAGCAAACTATTCAGAACAAACTAAGTAGACTAACACAGACGAAAATCTACAATTAAGAAGACTATTTAACCATGGCTAAAACTCATATAAAATATCATAAGATAAAAACAAACTGCTCAGAACAAACTAGTATGTGAATACACAACTAAACAGAGAAATACAAAAGATAATAAATGGACATTACAAAGGGATCCTGGGACTTGAAGTTGGAGGGAAGGAACTCCAACAGGAAATAGCCATTTCACAAAAAGGAAGCAGCAATATTTGGGTGGACTTACAAAACAGACATTTATTCCCAAGACAAGAACAGATCCTTCCTAAGCATATCCATTATTGTCTGGCAACCTTATGGTGGATAACCTCTTTAAGTAATCGCATGCTGCTAAGCATAGTATTCAAGACTACTTAAAAGTATAATCATAGTAGGGACAAGACTACCAATACAATGTTTACTAAAGAAGAGAGGAGTCATATATTTTCACAAACAGCTACAATAAAAAAAATGGTGAATTATACTCACCGATCGCGGCGCCGCGCGCTATTAACCCTTTGGCCGCGCGCTCAGAGCGGAGCCGCGCGGCTAAAAGCGAAAGTAAAAGCTGTCGGTTAACTCAGCGGCATCCCGAACAGCTTACAGGACAGCACCCCCACCTGCCTCCTTGCTGTCCAATCGCCGAATGACTGCTCAGTGCCTGAGATCCAGGCATGAGCAGTCAAGCGGCAGAATCATCGATCACTGGTTTCCTATGAGAAACCAGTGATCAATGATAAAGATCAGTGTGTGCAGTGTTATAGGTCCATATGGGAGCTATAAAACTGCCAAAAAAAGTGAAAAAAAAAGTAAATGAATATCATTTAACCCCTCCCCTATTAAAAGTTTGAATCACCCCCCTTTTCCCATAAAAAAAAAAAACACAGTGTAAATAAAAATAAAAATAATATATATGGTATCACCGCGTGCGGAAATGTCCGAATTATAAAAATATATCGTTAATTAAACCACTCGGTCAATGGCGTACGCGCAAAAAAAATTCCAAAGTCGAAAATAGTGCATTTTTGGTCACTTTTTATATCATTTAAAAATGAATAAAAAGCGATCAATAAGTCCTATCAATGCAAAAATGGTACTGTTAAAAACTTCAGACCACGGAGCAAAAAATGAGCCCTCATACCGCCCCATACACGGAAAAATAAAAAAAGTTATAGGGGTCAGAAGATGACAATTTTAAACGTATTAATTTTCCTGCATGTAGTTATGATTTTTTCCAGAAGTACGACAAAATCAAACCTATATAAGTAGGATATCATTTTAATCGTATGGACCTACAGAATAAAGATAAGGTGTCATTTTTACCAAAAAATGTACTACGTAGAAATGGAAGCCCCCAAAGGTTACAAAACGGCGTTTTTTTTTTCAATTTTGTCGCACAATGATTTTTTTTCCGTTTCACCGTAGATTTTTGGGCAAAATGACTGACGTAATTACAAAGTAGAATTAGTGGCGCAAAAAATAAGCAATCATATGGATTTTTAGGTGCAAAATTTAAAGAGTTATGATTTTTTAAAGGCAAGGAGCAAAAAACGAAAATGCAAAAACGGAAAAACCCCCGGTCCTTAAGGGGTTAAATAAGTGCCCACACATCTATAGGAATGAAAGAAAAAAGAAAGATAGCCAGCACAACAGCCTAATACACGGGTGCACACTGCTATATGCCCAGCAGAGGTGAGTGGATAGTTGAGTGTTAGGCTCAGAATTTGTGCTAGGTTCCCATCCTAAATGAGGCCACCTCCCCGTGGTGGATGGGGGACACGTTTTGATCAAAAAGTGCGCTAAGAGCCTCAATTTTTTTGACCAATGTGTGCTGCTGCAATCCTCTTTTTTTGTATACTCTGATGCCATGGCAGTGTGCACCCGTGTATTAGGCTGTTGTGCTGGCTATCTTTCTTTTTTCTTGTATGTACAATTCAGGGGGAAATGGCACCCTCTTTAGCTGTGCACCCCTCCCCCTTTCTCACAGGTGGAGTTTTAAATGGATCCAGCATGTCACCCAGTCAGAGGCTATATGCCCAGCAGAGGTGAGTGGATAGTTGAGTGTTAAGCTCAGAATTTGTGCTAGGTTCCCATCCTAAATGAGGCCACCTCCCCGTGGTGGATGGGGGACACGTTTTGATCAAAAAGTGCGCTAAGAGCCTCAATTTTTTTGACCAATGTGTGCTGCTGCAATCCTCTTTTTTTGTATAGGAATGAAAGCAATGGTTTAGTGATTTGTATAAATGCATTGATTTCTCTGAAAGTCTTGGTTCGCTATTTCCACAATTATTTTGTATCCGGTTAGAATAAATAGTAAATGTCTTGAATAAAGAATGCAGCGATTTGTGCAAAGTTAGTTAGTGGCAATTGTATCAATTGACTTTAGAATGTAACAAACCTGTATCCTCTATGCAGAGGGCTCGCTGTTGAAGACACAGCCATCTCCCAATTGTGCAGTGGCAGTGTTAAGTTCAATAAGAACAGCGTTTTAAAAGTGTAGTCAGAATGGGTACCTTCTGTTGATTGCGTTGATCGCTAGATGAGTCCCAGTCCCTGCGCAGAGGGTGCGCTGCTAGAGACTCGGCCGTCTCAGATGTGCAGCGGCAGCAGTGGGCTCAGTCCATGGAAAAGGTTGATGTGGCACTTGGATTGCTTGTGGTTGAAGCTGGACGCATTTCAGGTCCTCCTTAGGACCTTTCTTCAGCAGCTAAACATATGTCCTTTTGAATATGTACTGGTTTCATTTTTCTCAGTATGGCCCCCAAAGCGGACCAGTGGAGATCAGGAGCATCCTCCCCTAAAGAATAATCTAACTCAGGGAGAATTGAGAGATTTTTACACTCACCTACTGTGATATCTACAAGAAATAAGGACCGGAAAGGAAACCTCTCTAATGCTATAAAAACTGGCTCAAGGTTTGAGGTCCTGCAGCACGAGAAGGGAGCAGTGGGGGGGAGAGGTAGAAGTGGACTTACAAGTTTTGGAGGATATTCGCCTGGTTGAAAAATACTAAGTTCGGTAACAGATCCTAACTGAAGGTTTTCCAACCAGTGTGCCTCCAGCTGTTGCAAAAGTACAACTCCCAGCATGCACCGTCTGTCAGTATATGCTGGAAGTTGCAGTTTTGAAACAGCTGGAGGTTTGCCCCCCCATGTGAATGTACAGGGTACATTCACACGGGTGGGTTTACAGTAAGTTTCCTGCTTGAAGTTTGAGCTGCGGCAAATTTTTTTGCCGCAGCGCAAAAACTCCTAGCGGGAAACTCACTTAAACCTCCACCAGTGCGAATGTATCCTACAAACACTACACTAACACATAATGAAGGTTAAAACACAACATATACACCCCCTTACACTGTCCCCCTCAATAAAAATAAAAAATGTTTTGTACGGCAGTGTTTCCAAAATGGAGCCTCCAGCTGTTGCAAAACGACAACTCCCAGCATTTCCGGACAGCCACTGACTGTCCAGGCATGCTGGGAGTTTAGCAACAGCTGGAGGCACCCTGTTTGGGAATCATTGGCGTAGAATACCCCTTTGTCCACCCCTATGCAATCCCTAATTTAGTCCTCAAATGTGCAAGGCACTCTCTCACTTCAGAGCCCTGTCATGTTTCCGTACTCGGGAGAAATTGCACTCCAAATTTTGGGGGGCTTTTTCTCCTTTTACCCCTTATGAAAAGGAAAAGTTGGGGGCTACACCAGCTTGGTGTAAATAAAAATTTTTTTTTTTTACACTAACATGCTGATTGATGTTGGCCCATACTTTTTATTTTCACAAGCGGTAAAAGGAAAAATAGACCCCCAAAATTTGTTACACAATTTCTTCTGAGTTCGGAAATACCCCATATGTGGGTGTAAAATGCTCTGCGGGCGCACAACAAGGCTCAGGAGTGAGAGCGCACTATGTACATTTGAGGTCTAAATTGATGATTTGCACAGGGGTGGCTGATTTTACAGCAGTTCTGACATAAACGTAAAAAAATAAATACCCAGATGTGACCCATTTTGGAAACTATACCCCTCATGTAATGTAACAAGGGGTATAGTGAGCCTTAAAACCCCACAGGTGTTTGAAGAATTTTCATTAAAGTTGGATGGGAAAATGAAAAAAAATTTTTTTTAACTAAACTGCTGGAAAATTTTTCATTTTCACAAGGGAAAATAGGTAAAAAGTCCCCCAAAATTTGTAACCCCATTTCTTCTGAGTAAGAACATACCCCTTATGTGGATGTAAAGTGCTCTGCGGGTGAACTACAATGCTCAGAAGAGAAGGTGCACCATTGGGCTTTTGAAGAGAAAATTTGTCCGGAATTGAAGGCCACGTGTTTACAAAGCCCCCCTGGTGCCAGAACAATGGGCCCCCCATGTAACCCCATTTTGGAAACTACACCCCTCATGTAATGTAATAAGGGGTACAGTGAGCATTTATGCCCCACAGGTGTCTGACAGATTTTTGGAACAGTGGTCCGTGAAAATGAAAAATGTAATTTTTCATCTGCTCAGCCCACTGTTCCAAAGATCTGTCAAACGCCAGTGGGGTGTAAATACTCACTGCACCCCTTTTCAAATTCTGTGAGGGGTGTAATTTGCAAAATGGGGTCACATGTGGGGGGTCCACTGTTCTGGCACCACGGGGGGCTTTGTAAACACACATGGCCCCTGACTTCTATTCCAAACAAATTCTTTCTCCATAAGCTCAATGGCGCTCCTCCTCTTCTGAGCATTGTAGTTCGCCAGCAGAGCACTTGATGTCCACACATGGGGTATTTCCATACTCAGAAGAAATGGGGTTACAAATTTTGGGGGCCATTTCTACTATTACCCCTTGTAAAAATGTAAAATTTGGGTAAAAAAACTGCATTTTAGTGAATTTTTTTTTTTACCATTTACATATCCAACTTTACAAAAAGTCGTCAAACACCTGTGGGGTGTTAAGGCTCACTGTACCCCTTTTTACATTCCTTGTGGGGTATAGTTTCCAAAATAGTATGCCATGTATTTTTGTTTTTTTTTGCTGTTCTGGCACCATAGGGGCTTCCTAAATATGACATGCCCCCCAAAAACCATTTCAGCAAAATTTGCTTTCCAAAAGCCAAATGTGATTCCTTCTCTTCTGAGCATTGTAGTGCGCCAGCAGAGCACTTGACATCCACACATGGGGTATTTCCATGCTCAGAAGAGATGGGGTTACAAATTTTGGGGGGCATTTCTCCTATTATCCCTTGTAAAAATTTAAAATTTAGGGGAAAACTAGCATTTTAGTGAAAAATAAAAATAAATATCATTTACACATCCAACTTTAATGAAAAACACCTGTGGGGTGTTAAGGCTCACTGGACCCCTTGTTACATTCCTTAAGGGGTGTAGTTTCCAAAATATTATGCCATGTGTTGTTTTTTTGCTGTTCTGGCACCATAGGGGCTTCTTAAATGTGACATGCCCCCCAAAAACTTTTTTAGAAAAACTCACTCTCCAAAATCCCACTGTCGCTCCTTCCCTTCTGAGCCCTCTAGTGCACCCACAGAGCACTTGACATACACATATGAGGTATTTCCTTACTCTAGAGAAATTGGGTTACACATTTTAGGAAGATTTCTCTTCTTTTACACCTTGTAAAAATTCAATAACTGGGTCTACAAGAACATGCCAGTGTAAAAAATGAAGATTTTGAATTCTTTTCTTCAATTAGCTGCTATTCCTGTGAAACACCTAAAGGGATAACAAACCTTTTGAATGTAATTTTGGATACCTTGAGGGGTGCGGTTTTTATAATGGGGTAATTTATGGGGTGTTTCTAATAAAAAGGCCCTTCAAATCAACTTCAAAACTGAACTGATCCCTGAAAAATTTCGATTTTGAAAATTTGGTGAAAAATTGGGAAATTCTGCTATACTTTGAAGCCCTGTGATGTCTTTCAAAAGTAAAAACATGCCAACTTTATGATGCAAACATAAAGTAGACATATTGTACATGTGAATCAATATATAATGTATTTGGAATATTAATTTTCCTTATAAGCAGAGAGCTTCAAAGTTAAAAAAAATGCAACATTTCCAATTTTTTCATTATATTTTGGAATATTTCACCAAGAAAGGATGCAAGTATCGACAAAATTTTACCACTATCATAAAGTAGAATATGTCACGAAAAAACTATCTCGGAATCAGAATGAAAGGTAAAAGCATCTCAGAGTTATTAATGCTTAAAGTGACAGTGGTCAGATGTGCAAAAAAATGGCCGGGTCCTACACTGAAAATTGAGTGTCATTTTTATCTAACGACAAAGCATATTTATCTGCCAATTCTATTTCCTCTACTGAGATTGTTTCATGTTATTACTTTCCTTAAAAGCAAACCATTCCATATTTTGGACTTTAGCTATGCTTGTTATTTATTGTGCAGTAAAGTATGATTCACATAGACAGGACAACTGCTGCTCAGTGTTATTTGGATTATAACTTCAAGGACACTAGAATTCTTGAGGGCATACAATATTAAAATTTTTAAGACTCTTCCTATGGATTGTTCACCAGCCTTAAACCTGTACTTTATAGATTTAGAGGGCTAAGAGATTTTCACACGCTATAAATATTTCAGTATCCTATATTTCATTTGAGTAAAAAGCACAAGAACACTAAAGAACTATAAAATATAAATCAAAAGAAATTGCAGTGAAAGAATTTTCTTAAGGATTTTCACCTTAGCATACTAAGGAAGCTTACACAAGCTGAAAAGTTGAGGGATTGAAAAATAGAAACATCCTTCATGAAGATGATGTGTACTCGTACTGTCTAAATTAGAAAGTCAAATCAAACAGCTGAAAGTCAAGGCCCTTGGGATTGCTGATAAATAATTAATTTTATTACATAAATATACAAGGAGACCATAGCTTGCATTTTTATTAAGTTGAATACAAATTGTGTTAAGCATACATTATACCATATTTAGGGTATTCTAATTCTTTGACATATTTTTCACACACAGCTTATGTTTGGTGTAATTATCTCAGGAATCAGAAGCTCATGGCTTGCCATCTTTAAGTTAAGATAGTTGAGACATTAATACATTTTATTCCAGCCGCAGCCGATTTTATCCTTCTTAAAGACAGCAAGCAGTGCGCATTTTCATGTCAGTGTAAAAAAATCGCGACTGTCTGGGCTCTAACTAACATTTAGCTTCTCTAGCTGTTAAAGGGGTACTCCACTTGCCACCGTTGGGAACATTTAGTTCCGAACTCTGTGTGCGCGCTGCAGGGGTCGGCCATGCCCCTCATGATGTCAGGCTACGCTCCTCAATGTAAGCCTATGGGAGGGGTTGTGATGCCACCATGCCCCCTCCTATAGACTTGCATTGAGGGGGCATGGCCTAACATTGCTAAGGGGTGAGGCCGACCCCAGCAGCGCGCACACAGCGTTTGGAACTTAATATTCCGAATGCTGGTCAGTGGAGTACCCCTTTAACACTTGAGCCTTGCACTCCACAGGGCTGGTACAAGGTATATGGCTGCCATAGGGAGGTTGGCTATTGTGTCACAGCTCAGCAGGCTTAGCTGGCCATGGTTGAGGGTGTTGTTACGGCGAGGATGAAGGTGTGGTTAGGGCAGTGACTTGTCCCCCTTTCCTTTTAACAAAACTTGGGAGGTATGAGTCAGAGACAAGCATAAGCTACAACTATACAAGCACCAATAAAGCCAGTAATACCCCCATACAGTGATTGTATAGTGGCCAGGTACCAAATCTTTGCAAGCAGTTTGCTGCAGACTATACAGGAATATACAACACTGATCAGATGAAGTGACAGGCAAAATACATCACCATTACATTTGGTTCCCTTTCCTCTTCTCAATCATCTTCATCAGACTGTCATAATGGCTTCTCCCAATCACATACCGGACCACAAAAATTTAACAGACCCCAGATGTAGCCCCTATATTAAATATTTTTACACATTTTTTTCACCAATCTTTCCTAATTCTGAGAATAAAGGGCCCACAAATTAAATAATTAAAAAAATAAATATATATATATCTTTACCACAGACACACTCATACACTCCCTCAATACTTACACAGATGCACTTATATTAACCTTCAATACTTACACAGACACACTTATACAAACCTTCACTAATTATGCAAAGGCTCTCATACACACCTTTACTCCTTACACAGATGTATTCATAGACACCCTCTACTGTTTACATAGACACAATCATACAAACCTTCACCGCTTACGTAGGCACACTCATATAGACCTTCAACAATTACATAGATGCACTCATATATAGTGTTGAGCGGCATAGGCCATATTCGAATTTGCGAATATTCGCGAATATATGGACGAATATTCGTCATATATTCGCGAATATTCGCATATTCGTTATATTCTCGTTTTATTTTCGCATATGCGAATATTCACGTATGCGAAAATTAGCATATGTGAATATTAGCAAATACAAAATTAGCACACGCGAAGATTCGCATATACGAAAATTAGCATATGCTAATTTGCGCATATGCGAATTTTCGTACGCCAGTCTCACACAGTAGTATTACAGCCTTCTTTACACCACACAAGCTGGAAGCAGAGAGGGGTGATCACTGTGATGTGTACTGTGAAGAGAAAAAAAAAAAAACAAAAAAAAAAAAAAAAAAAACGAATATTCGTAATTACGAATATATAGCGCTATATTCGCGAAATTCGCGAATTCGCGAATATGCGATATTCGCGAATAATATTCGAATTGCGAATATTCGCGAGCAACACTACTCATATACACCTTTACAACTTATATACCTTAGATAACTTTAACTTACTGCTGGTGAGGCAAGACATGGTAGCAGCTTGGGACAGGTAAGTTAGGGAGAGGAGCAGACAAGCTGCTGAAAACCATTTTCTGGGCAAGAGCCAAAATTGTGGTAGATGATAGTACGATGGATGAATGACATTGTCACATGGTGTGACGTCACATAGTGGAGAAAGCTCAGCTATACCCTTCATAGACAGCACTACACGGGTATGCCAGGCAGTTATGGGTTCACTTCTCTGACTCTCACAAGCCTTAGCACAAATGTCTATTCCAAGGCTAAAAACATCCCCTGCAATGCTTGGCAGTCGTTTACAGAGCCCTTTAGGTGGCTATTGGGCCTTATATTCCAGCAGTAGTTGAGTAGGAAAAGTGGGAGGTTATCTTCTCGCCTAACTCTTACAACCAGGCTCTATTCCAGGTTTTGTATCCAACCCAAGAGAAATGCCTTTTCTCTATAGATATCCCTCATCTTAATTTTCTCAGGCTCTTCAGCAGCCAACAGCCATGATGGGTAAATGAGCATTCATATGTCAATAGAGCATTTTTGTTATTAAAAATACAGCATTTTATAGCTTGTTGTTGTGCCATTCCTCTGTTATACTTCTAGACATTTTCGACTAAGTAGCCTACCGGGTTTTACCAGATGGGGCCATACCCTTACACTGTCTAAAACTGTCAGTTTTATTTGCAACCCCTCCCCCCTTCAGATGACTAGTACATTACATCACTACATGCTTTTAGCAGCCTGTGCCCAATAGTTATCTGCTCTATTATATCTTTAACCTGTGTCTGCCTCATGAACTGTGCTCCAATTCCCCAGGTGTGCCCTTTTCCCTGTCTGGCCTGGTTGCACCCCCTGTGACTATGATCATTACGCCCTCGGTCTAAACTTGGACTAGACAGTCTAAACATGCAACTGATTTTCAAAAATTAGGAGAAACTGTTATAAATCTGAAACATTTTTGACCTTTCTTTATTTTCATTGACTAAGAATTAGACTGTTTTTATTTAGCTACACCACTCTCTATACAGGATCATTTCACATTGTTTTAACCACCTAATCATATTGACCTTTTACATTTATGAAAACATAAGACAATTCCAATATCACACCATTAAACCATTACTTATACATGTCTCTACATTCAGAATAAGTGCAAGCTCCCGTAATTAAATTAGTTTCAATCATGGAGTAGAAACATTCTATTTTCATCTTCTGACCTTAACAAAAGGCCTTCAGTCAAATGTGGAAAGAGTAAGTGAGAATTAATAGGGTCACGTAGTACTTTGTGAAATTCATGGTATGAGCTCCAATGCTCAGTAATTGCTCATTAAAAGTAAGAACAGGGAAAGGATGTCAAATGAATCTTGTGTTTATTATATGCTTTAAAGTCACTGATCTCTTTTGCCAACCCCATTGCTCAAGAACTAAATGAAGCGACGCACTAGTGATAATGACTAACTGTATCTAAATTATTAACAGCAACATATACCATGAGAAAATGCCAGAACATTCAGACACTAGTGCTTTAAACATTCTGTTATTGTATCTTGGACTTTATTTGGAAGGATAGTACAGCCTGCAGTGCTATTCTTTCCATTAAAAAAAATATACCAGTCCCAATAGGAACCTGATGAACCCCATCAAAATCCAAAGTCGTTTCTTGGTCTCCGAATAAAACACTTGTAACAGTTGTCATTCTTTTACAAGCAAAAGGAGAGTCTTAATACTAATGTTTGTTTTCAATATAACATTTATTTTACATTATGTTTTAGAGGAAATTTCAAAAAGTTTACTCTGACGATAATTGTGGAACAGCAAGAAAAATATGCAAACAGCCTATATAGCCTATTTTTCATTTTTCTCCCTGAACATCAGCATGGCTTGAATGTGTTTCTAACATTCTAACATGCTTTGTTCTTTTTCACAGCATGTAAAGTAAAGCCTGTATCATACACACTTGACAATGATGGAACTCACTGAGCAATCCGTTTCAATACATAGACTATAAAAGGACTTCAGAAACAAACAGGATACCCGGCGCTGTTCAGATTTAAAAATGCATGGATCCATGGGTATATCAGAACAGTAGCTTTATTGTAACATTCATGCAATGCGTCTAACTGTGCATGGGCAGCTTCATCAGGCCTGATGAAGCTGCCCATGTGCAGCGAAATGCGTTGCATGAATGTTACAATAAAGCTACCCTTCTGATATATTCACGGATTCATGCATTTTAAATCTGAACAGCGCCAGGTATCCTGTTCGTTTCTGAAGTCCTTTTATAGTCCATGCTACCCTGGGACAGGACGGCAGCAGACAGAGCTTACTACATATGTGCTTCCCATTGTTGTATATGCTACACAACCAACTTTGGTAAGAGGCCATCCTCCTCCTCCCCCTCCTCCCTGTGGGATCACTTGGAATCCTGAACATGAGAGCGCCTTAATTTATTCAGTTTTTCAAGATCCATGACCTGGCTGGTGCTGTGATTTCGGAACTTTGTATGTATGTATATCTATATATATATCTATACAGACAAAGAATAGGTCAGCCAGCACTTTAGTTGATACCAAACTATTATATGGACCTGGCCTGCAGGTGCATGCTACTAGGCTAGATATACAGCAACAGAAGAATGCAGCAGCACACTGCCAGCACAAAGATATAGGTGAAACATGAATATGCAGTTAAAACATGGAGAGCTATACAGCTATGGTGTAATAGATACAAATGTGAAACTATGAAATAGTGAGGCACTTAGCTCGCAAATTCAGGTGTGTATATAAGGTGTCTTGGATGTTCCAGACCCTGCCATGCTTACTGAACTGTTCACAGTGTGGGGTCCGTCCCAATGAGGCCAACTTATCGCGCTGGGACGGTCCAAGCTATTTGACCGCCGGCGGAGACAAATTTGCGAGCTAAGTGCCTCACTATTTCATAGTTTCACATTTGCATCTATTACACCATAGCTGTATAGCTCTCCATGTTTTATCTGCATATTCATGTTTCACCTATATCTTTGTGCTGGCAGTGTGCTGCTGCATTCTTCTGTTGCTATGTATGGCTACCTCCATGTTGGCTCCTGCACCCCACCCACCTCTGTTAGGTGTATATAAGGTGCCTTGGATGTTTCAGACCTTGCAATGCCTGTTGTACTGTACACACAGAGGCATATACACAGTGTAGGGTCCGTCCCAGAATGAGGTCACCTTACCGTGGTGGGACAGTCCATGCTATTTGGCGCCAAATTTGCAAACTAAGTACCTCATATTTTCATATCTTCATTTATTGCATTACAGCTGTATAGCTTTTCATGTTCTATCTATATACTCATGTTTTATCTATATACTCATGTTTCATCTATATCTTTGTGCTAGCAGTGTGCTGCTGTATTTTCCTGTTGCTGTATATTTAGCCCAGCAGTTTGCACCTGCAGGCCAGGTTTTTACAATAGTTTGGATCAATAGTCCTGGCCAGTTTATCCTTTGGTTGTATTACACATACGGGGGAGTGGCTACCTCCATGTTGGCTCCTGCATCCCACCCACCTCTATTAGGTGTATATAAGGTGCCTTGGATGTTTCAGACCTTGCAATGCCTGTTGTACTGTTCACACAGAGGCATATACACAGTGTAGGGTCCGTCCCAGAATGAGGTCACCTTACCGTGGTGGGACGGTCCACGCTATTTGGCGGCAAATTTGCAAGCTAAGTACCTCATATTTTCATAGTTTCATATCTTCATTTATTGCATTACAGCTGTATAGCTTTTCATGTTCTATCTATATACTCATGTTTTATCTATATACTCATGTTTCATCTATATCTTTGTGCTAGCAGTGTGCTGCTGTATTTTCCTGTTGCTGTATATTTATCCCAGCAGCTTGCACCTGCAGGCCAGGTTTTTACAATAGTTTGGATCAATAGTGCTGTCCAGTTTATCCTTTGGTTGTATATATATATATATATATATATATATATATATATATATATATATATATATATTGTGGCAGTGTGGCAAGGAAAGGGTGTATTTCCTTGGCTCACCCTGCAGAAGCTCTCACCTGCTTCTTAAGTAATGAGGCAGGAAGGAAGGGAAGTGTATATGAGATGGAGAATCAGTCTAAGGGTGGGTTCACACTACGTTTTGTCCCATACGGGAGCGCATACGGCAGGAGGGAGCTAAAAGCTCGCGCTCCCGTATGTGACCGTATGCGCTCCCGTATGCCATTCACTTCAATGAGCCGACCGGAGTGAAACGTTCGGTCCGGTCGGCTCATTTTTGGGCCGTATGCGCTTTTACAACCGGACCTAAAACCGTGGTCAACTACGGTTTTAGGTCCGGTTGTAAAAGCGCATACGGCGCAAAAATGAGCCGACCGGACCGAACGTTTCACTCCGGTCGGCTCATTGAAGTGAATGGCATACGGGAGCGCATACGGTTACATACGGGAGCGCGAGCTTTTAGCTCCCTCCTGCCGTATGCGCTCCCGTATGGGACAAAACGTAGTGTGGACCCAGCCTAATCTGGGCTCTTCCTAAGAGACAGCATGTGGGCTGTAGGGAAGAGACAGAGGCTGCTGAGGAGTACACAGCCCGAGCTATGAGGGGCTCAAAGAGAGTGAAATTGTGAGTAGAAGGTTGCAGGGGACATATGTTTAACCGGCTGAGGGAAGCTCAGCGGTTGTTAGTCAGGACAAGCTGATCTGTTTAGTCAGTGACCAGACGGTCTAGGATTTTGTTTTGTTCCTGCTTTTTGTTTATTTCTTTCCCTGCAACCTGTCTAATAAAACTGGGAAGGTGCCAGATTTGCTTTATAAGCGTTTGTTTGCTGGTTTATTGAGAAGAAACGCATCCTGGGGCGTGGTTCAGGACGATCCCAGAGCTAATCCCCAAGACGGATCGTCACATTTTTGGTGGAGGATGCGGGCACGCCGTTGCTAAGGGCAACCCGTTGCCAAGGGCAACCAACAAGCGAGTTGGAGAGGAGCTGTTGCTAGGAGCAACCCCCTGAAAGACTGCAAGTCTGAGGAGCCCAGCAGAGGAGTTCAAGCACAGTTTGGTGTCTGTGGAGGAGTGTTGCTAGGGGCAACGGATCGAGATTTTTTTTCAAGAAAATGGGACAACCTCGAAAGGTCGTTGCTGGGAGCAACCGACGTGGGCCACAAGCTGTGGTCGCCAAGACGAAGCCGAGGTCCCGTGAGTTGTCGGTGGGCGGAATCCCACTGTGGGTGGACTTGGATTGTTGCCAGACTGTATCTCGGATTATGCCAGAAATAATTCCATTTGTGAAGTCCCGCCCGGAGCCCGGTAAGACTGTTCAAATTACCTTTGATACATGTTTTGGGACAGCGAACCATATAATGGAGGTATGTGCCGAACTTACAGTGGAAATTGTATTGGGCAGAGACTTTCCGTATTTCTGGCAGCTGTGGGATGCAGAGAGTGCATCTGAGAGTTCGCACACAAAGGTTCCAGAAGTAGTGAGGACTGGGGGGTCTCTACTGGACTGTGTGAATGGTGTTGTATATTGTGAACCCATGCAGGCTGATAATGTCTTTCTTGAAACACTTATGTTAATGCGTTCTGATGTAAAGAGCTCTATTCCCACCTCTCGCAGGACAAAAGAAAACCTGTGTGAGCTGGAAATAGAAGGTAAAAAGATGACTGTTTTGTTAGATCTGCTAAAGACCAGCTGCAGAAAGCCAGACCCCGCTATAGTGTCTATACAGGCCGGTATTTGGGGTTATAAAACAGTTAATGTGTGTATTTCTACTCCCTATGGTACCATAAGTCACAAGGTTGCAATAGAGCCTACCTTAGAGTATGAAGTAGTGCTGGGGAAGGATTTTCCGTTTTTTCAGCAGTTGTGGGAAGATAGTCAGGTGACTAGAGCAGGAACACCTGATAGGCTCACAACACTTGGTTTTCACCACATAGCAGGGGACAGTAACTCAGCTGAGGACAGGGAGTGTCAGCAGACCCTAGGTATAGGTCAGGTGGGAGTGTGCCATACCACTAGGGGAGCTGAAGAACAGTCCGCGAGTCAAGATAAAGAGGTGACTGGAATAGAAGCTACGGAGACTGCTGCGGAAAAACCAAAACTCCGGAAGAGAGTACCAGTGGAGCTGGGGGCTGCACTTACAGTCACAGACAGAGTCCTAAGTGAAGGAGACTGTGACAAGACAAAAAAGTCTGCCAAGAAGCCGAGAGACAGTTCAGAAGAACTGATCAGGAATCTTCCTGACTCGCTGGTGCCAAGAGCCATTGAAGTTGTTGCTAGGGGCAACAAACTAACCGCCAAGGGATTGCCAGTCGGACAGGAGTGTTTAGCGAGAGTCTCCAGAGTTGCCAACGTGGTGGGAGAGGAAGAGTGCCAGGTGTCGGTGGCACCTGTTGATGATGATAACAAGGCACAAGAGGCCGCAACCCCGAAAAAGGGGGAGACTTCATCTAGAGATGGAGAAGAGCTGGGTCGAGTGTCTGACAGAGGACCAGAGGATGTCTCAAGGTCTAACAGCGAGAGTGAGGAGACCGCTGTCAGTAAAAGGTCTCGGAAAAGACGAGCTGGCCTTGGGTAAAAACTGGAGCAGATCCAGAATCTGGAAGAAACCCTGCAGATGGTTTCTGTGAAGTTGTTGGAGAAAGAAAAAGAGATACATTGCTTGACAGAGGAGAAGGACAAATCACTTGCTGACTTTAAGAAAGAGCAAGAAGCGAGGCTTCAGCTGGAAAAAGCCATGGAGCATCACAGAAGTGAGTTTGTGGCTCTGCAGGATGAACTGTCCCGCTCCCAGGGTCTTGTGACCAGCAAGGAGAGTGAAGTGCAGAGTCTGGCCAAGCGGATGTCATTCCAGGAAGAAGAAGTGAGTCTTCTACATGGTGCACATCAGGCTCTGCAGAGTGATCACAAGGCTAGCCTGGTAGCCATGGAAAAAATAGAAAAAGAGAAGAATGAAATGAAGATGGAAGCTGAAGCTCTTGCCAGCAATCTGGAGAGTGTCTCTAAAGCTAAGAGACAACTTGAGGAGGAAGTCAAGGTGAAGAATGCCCTTGCACATGCTCTTCAATCTGCTCGTCATGACAATGACTTGCTCCGTGAGCAGTATGAGGAGGCCCTGGAACAAGTTGAGACTCTGCAACATGAAAACAAGAACTTGCAACAGGAGATCTCAGATCTATCTCAACAGATTGGTGAGAGTGGAAAATCTATCAATGAGTTAGTGAAGTCCAAGAAACAGTTGCTGGACAGTGAGAGGGTGATCTCCGCACAACTCAAGAGTGAGCAGCTGAGATATATAAAGCTGGAAGATGACATGAAGATCCTAAAAGAGAGCCTGGAAGCGCAGAACGAAACGCGCAGAAGGTCCCACGTAGCTGCCTTGGTTTTGCTGGGAGCGCAACTCCACGAGCAGGTAGCTGTGCTGGCGGACAATGAACAATTGAGGAAACAATTGCTGTCTTCAGAAGATACTGTCAGGGACTTGACAGAGTTACTTGACAGTGAGAGGATGAAGTCCGCTAAGCTCCAGTGTAAGCTGCGAAAATGTGAGAAAAAGGAAGAGGACCAGGAAGTCCTAAAAGTGAGCAGAGACCAATATATGGCGGAATTGGCTCAAGAAAGGCTTCTGGGGCTGAAGTTACAGGATACAGGGATGCTTTCTCTGATTGCGGAAAAGTCCTCTAAAGCTAAAATTGAGGTGAAGTCCTGTAAGAAGTCTCCTGAAGCTAGGACTGAGCTGAAACCTGGTGGGAAATCCTCTGAAGTGAAGACTAAGGAGAAGAGAGGTGGGAAATCCTCTGAACCTGAGCAGACCAAAAATTCTGAAGGTAATGCTGAGGCAGAGAAATCCTCTGAAGCAGAAGCTAAACCAGAGTCAACCTCAAAAGCTGTGAGTAAAGAGAATGGCACAACTGAAGCAACAGGTGAAGAGAAGAGTAAGCCTGAAGAAGCTGCAGTAGTAGAAGCTGATTCTACACAAGAATCTGAAGGAGCCAAAGACTCTGAAGCCAAACCTGAGGAAGCTGGTGCCCCAGAAGAGAAAGCTGGATGGGATGAGGTGAAACCATGTGAGAAATCCACTGAAGACAAGACTGAGGTGAAACCAGGTGGGAAGTTCTCTAAAGTTGAAACTGAGATGGACCCGTGTCAGAGGTCCTCTGACGGTACAGAGAACAAGACAGTGGTTGGTGAAGCCACTGAGGCCGAAAGATTCTCTAAAGCAGAGGCAGAGGTCCGGCAAGCAAGAAGAAGACAAAGGTTAGAAGCATCGGTCCTCTCACTCCTTAATTTCAAGAACCCTGCCCACACCAGGGTGAAGAACCTGGTACTGGAGAGGTGTGATCGAGAGACTTGCAATTGGTGGCTGGTAAAAGTCCGGAAGAAAAAAGGCAAGGACTTCAGAGACTGTGGGACAAAAGTTGTCCAAGAGAAAGGAAAGGCAGATGGTTTCTGCCTTTCAAATACATGTGCTCCTTCCCGGTGGTCTGAGCAAAGGGGGGGGATATGTGGCAGTGTGGCAAGGAAAGGGTGTATTTCCTTGGCTCACCCTGCAGAAGCTCTCACCTGCTTCTTAAGTAATGAGGCAGGAAGGAAGGGAAGTGTATATGAGATGGAGACTCAGTCTAATCTGGGCTCTTCCTAAGAGACAGCATGTGGGCTGTAGGGAAGAGACAGAGGCTGCTGAGGAGTACACAGCCCGAGCTATGAGGGGCTCAAAGAGAGTGAAATTGTGAGTAGAAAGTTGCAGGGGACATATGTTTAACCGGCTGAGGGAAGCTCAGCGGTTGTTAGTCAGGACAAGCTGATCTGTTTAGTCAGTGACCAGACGGTCTTGTTTTGTTCCTGCTTTTTGTTTATTTCTTTCCCTGCAACCTGTCTAATAAAACTGGCAAGGTGCCAGATTTGCATTATAAGCATTTGTTTGCTGGTTTATTGAGAAGAAACGCATCCTGTGGCGTGGTCCAGGACGATCCCAGAGCTAATCCCCAAGACGGATCGTCACAATATACAGCAACAAAAGATATATATATATATATATATATATATATATATATATATAAATGGATATAGGCAGCACACCAAAATGGGTGAAAAAAATAAGTGCTTTTATTCCAAGGAAAATTGACAACGTTTCAGCGATCTCTCACCGCCATTTTCAAGTGATTTACAAGTGATACAAGCGGGGTTAAATACCTCCCCAAATCAGTGACATCATCAACATTTACATATCATGTGACATCTGACATGTTATAAACAAAGTATAAACTATACAAACCAATAAATATAAACATGATCTATTTAGTGTATTCTATACTGTGGTACAAAGTGTATACATCTCTGTATTCCGATCGCCAATCATTTATAGGATCGGGTTGTGATATAAATGTACAATTACAACAGTGATCGTGTAAACAAAACAAGTAAAAAAGGGGTTAAAAGACGTTACCCAATCAAGCAAACCCGTTTGTTTTAGCCGGCCTCTTCGCAAACGCGCCATGATCTGCAGACCCGAGTCCACATGGGACGCCGGGATCTACTTCCGGTGTAACCGGAGTTCAACCAGTCATAGTAACGGCGTCCCTAGTAGTCATAGAGACCTCCCGACCTGTCAGGTAAACAATTACTTGCGCATCGCGGCCAAGCTCCGTGGCTCTCAGCGCATGCTCAGTGTATATATCGGTGTTCACAAGCGCCATATTAATTCAGGGCAAATAAATATTAGGTTATGTAGCGAACTGCTGGCAAAGCACTTCACTCAATTGACAAATGTATAGTAGGAATCATATTATTCCAATATTGTAACCCTGCACACATGCTAGAAAACAATCAAGGGACCTGGACACTTGCCCTCTGTTATGTACCGCACGGATCTGGGTGCGACTTATGGAATCCATAGGGTCCCAAAGTACGCTTCTCCCTACCAGATTGGTAAAAGCCTCACCTTCTGGCTGTAAGGATACTTCACAAGACCGTTCTTGTCAATACAGAGGTGTCCAACGGCAACCCATCATACACGTGACAATCATACCAGGGCACAACATTAGTAGTAGATCAATTAAAGAACATAAGGGGTATATGTCTTACAGTATCGGTATAAGTATAGGGGCGCCGTCACTATACTGGTAAAATGTAAACAAATATAGAAAAATAAGTAAAAATTTAAAATTATAGATAGAAAATTATATATAAAAAAGAATGCGGATCCGTGTTGAGGTACTCGGTTCTTTTCTCAGGGTTGCTTGATTTTAACGTCGATAATCAATACTTCAAGATTTCTGAAATTTAAGATGACAAGTATTAGTAAATAATATCACTTGTAGAATACATAACCACACTGAACATAACCTTACACTGGGACTCTACAACAATTATCTCATCATCATCCTTGGCGTAACTACAAATTCTACGTTCAGACCATTTGGTTTAAGGGAATTGAGGTCATATATCCACCTCAATTCTCTTTTCTGTAGTGCGGCGACCCTATCCCCACCTCTCCTTAGCGGTGGAATATGATCTACCACCATACATTTTAAATCCTGTTCTCGATGTCCCGCTTCCAAAAAATGCTTGGACACCGGTAAATCGACTCTCCCTTTGCGTATAGAGTATCTATGTTGATTCAATCTTACTTTGAACTCACATTTTGTCTCTCCAATATAAATAAACCCACAGGGACACCACAGAATATAGACCACACAAACATACCTTAACAGTGTTGACAGGGACTTACAGTTTACCCTGACCTATTCACAAGATAAGGTACAATTTTTGGACACAGAAGTCTCTATTGTAAATCATAGACTCTCTACAGACATATATTATAAGCCCACAGACTGTAATACCCTGCTACAATTCAATTCGTGCCACCCGAGACAGATGATCGAGTCACTACCATACAGCCAATTTCTACGTGCCACCAGAATTGTTGACAGTAGTGAGAAATTGGATCAGGCAGTAAATAAAATGGCAACCCAATTTATGACCAGAGGTTATCACTCCACTCTGGTTAATAGGCAGAAACAGAGGCTTTATGAGGAAAGGAGGGGACAGAGGAAATCTAGAACTAAAAGAGATCAGACAACACGTATTCCATTTATTTCTACCTTTAATGAAGTATCAGGACAGATTGCCCAAAAATTAAAAAAACATTGGCACTTGATCAGTGAAAGTTTTCCCAATATTCCTGAATTTAGGGAAATGCCCCTCATGTCCTATCGTAGGGCCAGAAATTTGAAGGATGAGCTAGTAAGGGCGGATGTGTCTAAACAAATTCAAACACAGAAATATGTTTCGGTACAGGTAAAGGGATGCTTTCCCTGTAGGAGGTGCGTGAATTGTAGGTATGTGCAGAGGGGGAATACATTCACGCACCCCCAGACAGGCAAAGCTTATCCTATAAAATTCTATCTTAATTGTGAGAGTGATTTTGTGGTCTATATTCTGTGGTGTCCCTGTGGGTTTATTTATATTGGAGAGACAAAATGTGAGTTCAAAGTAAGATTGAATCAACATAGATACTCTATACGCAAAGGGAGAGTCGATTTACCGGTGTCCAAGCATTTTTTGGAAGCGGGACATCGAGAACAGGATTTAAAATGTATGGTGGTAGATCATATTCCACCGCTAAGGAGAGGTGGGGATAGGGTCGCCGCACTACAGAAAAGAGAATTGAGGTGGATATATGACCTCAATTCCCTTAAACCAAATGGTCTGAACGTAGAATTTGTAGTTACGCCAAGGATGATGATGAGATAATTGTTGTAGAGTCCCAGTGTAAGGTTATGTTCAGTGTGGTTATGTATTCTACAAGTGATATTATTTACTAATACTTGTCATCTTAAATTTCAGAAATCTTGAAGTATTGATTATCGACGTTAAAATCAAGCAACCCTGAGAAAAGAACCGAGTACCTCAACACGGATCCGCATTCTTTTTTATATATAATTTTCTATCTATAATTTTAAATTTTTACTTATTTTTCTATATTTGTTTACATTTTACCAGTATAGTGACGGCGCCCCTATACTTATACCGATACTGTAAGACATATACCCCTTATGTTCTTTAATTGATCTACTACTAATGTTGTGCCCTGGTATGATTGTCACGTGTATGATGGGTTGCCGTTGGACACCTCTGTATTGACAAGAACGGTCTTGTGAAGTATCCTTACAGCCAGAAGGTGAGGCTTTTACCAATCTGGTAGGGAGAAGCGTACTTTGGGACCCTATGGATTCCATAAGTCGCACCCAGATCCGTGCGGTACATAACAGAGGGCAAGTGTCCAGGTCCCTTGATTGTTTTCTAGCATGTGTGCAGGGTTACAATATTGGAATAATATGATTCCTACTATACATTTGTCAATTGAGTGAAGTGCTTTGCCAGCAGTTCGCTACATAACCTAATATTTATTTGCCCTGAATTAATATGGCGCTTGTGAACACCGATATATACACTGAGCATGCGCTGAGAGCCACGGAGCTTGGCCGCGATGCGCAAGTAATTGTTTACCTGACAGGTCGGGAGGTCTCTATGACTACTAGGGACACCGTTACTATGATTGGTTGAACTCCGGTTACACCGGAAGTAGATCCCGGCGTCCCATGTGGACTCGGGTCTGCGGATCATGGCGCGTTTGCGAAGAGGCCGGCTAAAACAAACGGGTTTGCTTGATTGGGTAACGTCTTTTAACCCCTTTTTTACTTGTTTTGTTTACACGATCACTGTTGTAATTGTACATTTATATCACAACCCGATCCTATAAATGATTGGCGATCGGAATACAGAGATGTATACACTTTGTACCACAGTATAGAATACACTAAATTGATCATGTTTATATTCATTGGTTTGTATAGTTTATACTTTGTTTATAACATGTCAGATGTCACATGATATGTAAATGTTGATGATGTCACTGATTTGGGGAGGTATTTAACCCCGCTTGTATCACTTGTAAATCACTTGAAAATGGCGGTGAGAGATCGCTGAAACGTTGTCAATTTTCCTTGGAATAAAAGCACTTATTTTTTTCACCCATTTTGGTGTGCTGCCTATATCCATTTATATCTAAAGAGGACCGGAGCACCGAGGTTCAAGGGCTTGCACCCAATCACCTGGATACGAGGAGGTGCTGCTTTGTATGATAATTATTATATATATATATATATATATATATATATATATATATAAATTATCAGCATAATTATGGAATTTATTTTATAATAAACAGAAACATAAAAAGTGTATGGATGTGGTGTCCCAGCACCAATAGCTATTCTGTGGCTTTGGACTGTCTCAGGCAGCTTGGCCGCACAATGTATTGGGCCCACCAAAGAACTTACTGTTATATTCATTATCATATTCATCTAAATCAATTATATTCTTGTTATGTGTACATATGTTTTTATGTGCTACTGTACCCTTTAATTAGAGCAGCGAACCCCATGTGACCTTGCCTGCCAATGGGAACCCCTAAAGTTTCCCCATAGAGAGTAGTGGGGGGGGGGGGGGGGGGAGGAGTCACCCCTGTTAACAACACCCTCATTCCCTTTCTCACACCTATGGAGTCCCAAACTGTAATGATTCCCCCCCCCCCCCACCTCGTATGTTAGACTGCTGTTAACTGCTGCTATTTCTATGGGATCAGTTTACAGTGGGGCAAAAAAGTATTTATTTAGCCACCAATTGTGAAAGTTCTCCCACTTGTAATGTAATGTAATGAGGCCTGTAATGTTCATCATAGGTATACCTCAACTATGAGAGATATAATGAGGGAAAAAAACACATAAAATCACATTGTCTGATTTTTAAAGAATGTATTTGCAAATGATGGTGGAAAATAAGTATTTGGTCAATAATAAAAGTTCATCTCAATACTTTGTTATATACCCTTTGTTGACAATGACAGAGGTCAAATGTTTTCTGTAAGTCTTCACAAGGTTTTCACACACTGTTGCTGGTATTTTCGCCCATTCCTCCATGCAGATCTCCTCTAGAGCAGTGATGTTTGGGGCTATTGCTGGGCAACACAGACTTTCAACTCCCTCCAAAGCTTTTCTATGGGGTTGAGATCTGGAGCCTGGCTAGGCCACTCCAGGTCCTTGAAATGCTTCTTACGAAGCCACTCCTTCGTTGCCCGGGTGGTGTGTTCGGGATCAATGTCATGCTGAAAGACCCAGCCACGTTTCATCTTCAATGCCCTTGCTAATAGAAGGAGGTTTTCACTCAAAATCTCACGATGCATGGCTCCATTAATTCTTTACACAGATCAGTTGTCCTGGTCCCTTAGCAGAAAAACAGCCCCAATGCATGATGTTTCCACCCCCATGCTTCACAGTAGGTATGGTGTTATTTGGATGCAACTAAGCATTCTTTCTCCTCCAAACACGAGTTTACTTTTTACCAAAACGTTCTACTTTGGTTTCATCTGACCATATGACATTCTCCCAATCCTCTTCTGGATCATCCAAATGCTCTATTGCAAACTTCAGATGGGCCTGGACATGTACTGGCTTAAGCAGGGGGACATGTCTGGCACTGCATGATTTGAGTCCCTGTTGGCGTAGCCTTTGTTACTTTCTTCCCAGCTCTCTGCAGGTCATTCACTAGGTCCCACCTTGTTGGTTCTAGGATTTTTGCTCACTGTTTTTGTTACCATTTTGACATCACGGGGTGAGATCTTGCATGGAGCCCCAGATCAAGGGAGAGGTCTTCCATTTTTCAGTTGATTTCTTCACACCAAGCTGCTTACCTATTGCAGATTCAGTCTTCCCAGCTTGGTGCAGCTCTTTGGTCTTGGCCATAGTGGAGTTTGGAGTGTGACTGTTTGAGGTTGAGGACAGTTGTCTTTTATACTGATAACAAGTTCAAACAGGTGCTATTAATACAGGTAATGAGTGGAGGACAGAGGAGTCTCTTAAAGAAGAAGTTACAGGTCTGTGAGAGCCAGAAATCTTGCTTGTTTGTAGGTGACCAAATACTTATATTCCACCATAATTTGCAAATAAAGTCTTTAACCCCTTAACGACGCAGGACGTATATTTACGTCCTGCGCCGGCTCCCGCGATATGAAGCGGGATCGCGCCGCGATCCCGCATCATATCGCGTCGGTCCCGTCGCTAATCAACGGCCGGGACCCGCGGCTAATACCACACATCGCCGATCGCGGCGATGTGCGGTATTAACCCTTTAGAAGCGGCGGTCAAAGCTGACCGCCGCTTCTAAAGTGAAAGTGAAAGTGACCCGGCTGCTCAGTCGGGCTGTTCGGGACCGCCGCGGTGAAATCGCGGCGTCCCGAACAGCTGATCGGACACCGGGAGGGCTCTTACCTGCCTCCCCGGTGTCCGATCGACGAATGACTTCTCCGTGCCTGAGATCCAGGCAGGAGCAGTCAAGCGCCGATAATGCTGATCACAGGCGTGTTAATGCACGCCAGTGATCAGCATAGGAGATCAGTGTGTGCAGTGTTATAGGTCCCTATGGGACCTATAACACTGCAAAAAAAAATGTAAAAAAAAAGTGTTAATAAAGGTCATTTAACCCCTTCCCTAATAAAAGTTTGAATCACCCCCCTTTTCCCATAAAAAAAATAAAACAGTGTAAAAAAAATAAAAAATAAACATATGTGGTATCTCCGCGTGCGTAAATGTCCAAACTATAAAAATATATAATTAATTAAGCCGTACGGTCAATGGCGTACGCGCAAAAAAATTCCAAAGTCCAAAAAAGCGTATTTTGGTCACTTTTTATACCATTAAAAATGGATAAAAAGTGATCAAGAAGTCCGATCAAAACAAAAATCATACCGATAAAAACTTCAGATCACGGCGCAAAAAATGAGTCCTCATACCACCCCATACGTGGAAAAATAAAAAAGTTATAGGGGTCAGAAGATGACATTTTTAAACGTATAAATTTTCCTGCATGTAGTTATGATTTTTTCCAGAAGTGCGACAAAATCAAACCTATATAAGTAGGGTATCATTTTAACCGTATGGACCTACAGAATAATGATAAGGTGTAATTTTTACCGAAATATGCACTGCGTAGAAACGAAAGCCCCCAAAATTACAAAATGGCGTTTTTTTTTCGATTTTGTCGCACAATGATTTTTTTTTCCGTTTCGCCGTGCATTTTTGGGTAAAATGACTAATGTCACTGCAAAGTAGAATTGGCGACGCAAAAAATAAGCCATAATATGGATTTTTAGGTGGAAAATTGAAAGGGTTATGATTTTTAAAAGGTAAGGAGGAAAAAACGAAAGTGCAAAAACGGAAAAACCCTGAGTCCTTAAGGGGTTAAAAATCAGTCAATGGGATTTTATGGATTTTTTCTCATTCTGTCTCTCATAGTTGAGGTATACATATGATGAAAATTACAGGCCTCTCTCATCTTTTTAAGTGGGAGAACTTGCACAATTGGTGGCTGACTAAATACTTTTTTGCCCCACTGTATATAGTAGTTTTATACCTCTCCTGAAGCTCTGTTCATGTTTCATTTGTGCCATGTTTTTTCTGTTTTTGCCATGTTCTTCCCAGATCTAGAGTAGTCCTTGAATGTTGTGTATCTGGAAGTTTACACTATGCATCTGTCCAACGAAAATGTCTAGTGTTGGAAAAGGCTCTGTACTGTACATAAATATCCCAATGCATTTCAAGTAAAAAGTTTCCTAGTGTGGGAAAAAAATGATATCAATGTTAGGCTATGTTCCCACTCAGTATTTATATGAAACACACCCATGGGCGCCGGACATGGTAACACACTTTTGTCATCAGTTGTAGCATCAGTTTAGGCTGAGTCGGACACCAGACATATGTGAACCCAGCCTTAGGTAACAGTACATTTTGTGTTTGTATTCATAGTTCAGCCACAGCAGTGCGCACCTGTATACCTATTACATCTATAATAGTTGTGTGGGATATGGGGACCAATTTTTGCTTTTTTGTTACCTATGTGGAAAGAGTGGCTGCCTCTATCTTGGTTGTGCACTCCACCCATTCCACTGGGTGATTTTAAGTAGGGAATAGCTGGATCTATATGCCTTGAAACTGTAGGCATAGTGCTAGCCCAAGAGACACATAAATATAGTGAAGGGTCCATCCCAAATGAGGTCACCTTAACATGGTGGGATGGCACACATTATTTAGCCAAATGGTAAGCTAAGAACCTCTATATTTTTCCATAGCACAATTGCAATGTAAAATGTAAAAATGTTATATTACACATATATGTGCTGCTGTAATTTTTCTTTTTTACATTACATAACAGTAATAACATCTGTAAAATAATCATTATTGTATATGGTGCATAGAAAAACACAACTAAATTTATGTTTTCCATTCTTTATCTCAAAATTAATATGACTGAATTGCTACATTTTATCCTCACCCAAAACATAAAAATTAAACCCACCCTAAAAAAACTTATAAAATAATAAAAGTTATAGCTGTCAGAAATGTGCTGAGGCCATAAGGAAAGTTTCCTATGTCTGTAGATGGTTTAAAAGTTATGAATGCTCCACTGAATTCTTTGTGTCTCCAGGGTTCCAAGGTAAATTTATACAAGTTTTTAATATATTCTAAAATCTTGTTGGTTTGAAAATATATTTAGTAAAGAAATTGCAGTAGAGAAATTACAGTGTAAAGATGCGCCACCCACTTTTTGCTGCCAGACAACTGGCATCATCATTAGCTCATGGCTGCATTGTTCATCTGTAAGCTAAAATACTAGGTTTACTTAGCCTGTCTGATTTTCTCTAGTTTTCTTCTTTCCTTGCAATATGGCCTCTTACTACTCTTTGCTGCCATCTGCTGATCTAGGCATACACAGAAATAACTTCCTGGAAGCCTTTTTGTGGCATTATTCATCTCCTTATTTTGGATTCCATACATTTGTTTTTGTAGGTTAACATAGCTGTATGAGGTCTTCGCTTATATCCTTACCAGCAGCACAATGATGGGGAATTTCTGTCCGTTTTAACAAAGAATGCTAAAGAACACATGATTAGCTAATGAACCAGTATTTTACATTGTGACAGTATCTCCTTGGCTGCCACATTGATAACTTTAGATTTTTATTATTTTTTTGGATTTGGAAGTGCCAACCCTTTTTAATTTCAGTGCTGGATCTGGGTCCCTGATTATCTCAGCGGCACTTCTCCTGCCTGCCTTCTATCTATTTCTGCTCTGTCCATGACCCGAGTGCATAACTGTGTTCTCCAGAGGTATGCAGTATCTGCCGTGTTTGGCCAACCATCTTGTTAGGGGTTGTCATGTTCACCCTTCTGTATCAAAAGGGTCTTGGCTTGGCTTCTTTCTGGGTCATGTTTTTAGTGGGGGAAATTCTACTGTTAATATATTTATTTGATCTCTCTGTGCCCCCATATAGTGCAGGCCACCTTTGTGCCCCATATAATACAGGCTGCCTCTATGCCGCCATTTAGTGCTGGATGCCCCTGTGCTACCAATTAGAGCAGACTGCCTCTGTGCCACCATATAGTGCCGGCTGCCTCTGTGCCACCATATAGTGCAGGCTGCCTGTGTGCCACTGTGGTGTCCTAGCACCATGTTTTTCTATGTGACTGTGCCTTTAATTGAGAGCAGTGAACCCCATGTGACCCTTCCTGCCTAAAGCCAGCTGTACATGTATTACCATTTGCACCCAGCTCAGTAAAGACAGTTATCTGTAACCTGGCGTCGGTGTGTTCATTTACTCCCCGTGTCTGGCCCAGAAGATACTGTCCCCAAACCTTGGACCGTGTATAGGATAACGGTGCCCTGGCATCATTAAGTGATCAGGTATTTCCACCAACACCACCCCGTGTCACCACAACTCCATATAGTGCAGACTGCTATTGTGCCACCCCATAGAGCAGGCTGCCCCTGTCTCCTCCATTTAGTAGCAACTAGTACAAGCATCCATGTGAGGTGAAAACCAAACAAAACTACTCACCTGACAGCAATTCCTTTCCATCCTTCCAGCTCTCTACTATTCAGCAGCTCCATTCCTCTCTGAGCTTTCCGCCCAGGCAAGGCTGTATTTACTATTTATGCTGCCCTAGGCAGCAAGACTGAATCCTCCAGTTTGTTATGATATTATATACAAATAAAACAACCAACAACTTTTATAATAGTGCTGTACAATGCACTCATATGTGGAACACCTGCTACATGCTTGCATACATTCAGACCCTATATGTCGTATACAGACCCCATATGTCCTATGCAGACCCCAGACTAACACCCTATTTTACATACAGACACAAGACCCCATATGTCACATACAGACTCACACACCATGTCACATATAGACCCCAGACTCCCATTCCCATGTCACATACAGACTCACCCCCATATGTTAGATACAGACCCCAGACTCATACCCCATATGTCACATACAGACTCACACCCCATATGTCAAATACAGACTCACTCCTTAAATCAAATACAGACCCCAGACTCACACCCCATGTCTTATACAGACATCTTGTCACATACAGACCCCATATGTCACATACAGACCCCTTCCTCACCCTATATGTTACATACAGACCCCTGACTCATACCCCATATGTCACATACAGACCCAGACTCACACCACATATGTCACATACAGAACCCATATGTCACATACAGACCCCTCCCCTCCTTCACCCCATATGTCACATACAGACCCCTTATTCCCTCCTGCTTTTAGTAGCAGCAGTTTGGTTGATCAGAGAAGCATGGTCAGAAAAGGAAGGGGCAGGCACTTGTTTTCCCTCTCAGCAGCAGCAAGTGGAAGTGCCAGTATTACATATCTTCTGGAAGGTGGGGACTGTATCTTCCCTATTGGGCTTGTTTTAATGCAGAGTAGGGTACTGGGGACCTGGACATCAGATATCACAGGCCATTGTAGGTTCACTGCTTGTTGCGCTGCTGACTTCCGAGACCTCTGGAAAATTTGTGCCAGCGTGTCGCTTCTCCTGGATTCTTTAATTGGCGCTGCAACCAGTCAAACCCAGGGTTATGGGCACCAGACCCAGGGCTGCGCCTCATAAACCCTCCCCCTAGTGACACCCCTGGTTGCATGGTAAAGCTTGCTGGTTTGAAAAATGTGAATGCCGCACAACCTCTACCTGTATGCATGGATGAATAGGATTGTCCTTATGGCAATGACTTATGACAGAACTGTAAGTAGTGTGTTTATTAGCTGCACTAAAAGTTGGATGCTGGAGGTACCATGCAAGCCGTCATCAGACTTCCGGTAATTCGTATGATCACCTAAGTCTCATAGCATTTTTGGGCTACAAGACTAAATGTATTCCGCCACCCAAGCGAAGAGGGACTAGTGCTTTATGTATAATATATGCTATATATATATATATATATATATATATATATACATTACATGGAACATTCTAGAAATCTCAGTGCAGCTGGGCTGACAAGCAAGCCCAGCAGAGGTCATCAGGCTCCAGCAGCAGCACGGTAGCTCTGTGCTCCGATCTTCCTCCTTTCTGTAAGACACATGCTTTAGTAAAGTGAGAGGAGGAGACTCAGGAGCTGCTGGCTGTGCTTTGTTCACAGCCTCTATGCATGCATAGAGGGATCGCCGCATAGAGGAGGAAAGACAGGCCACGCCCCCTTCCTCCCTCCACATGGAATGCAGAGTGAGCAGAGAAGAGAAGCAGAGAGAATGTACAAAGGTTTTTTTTATTTTTTTTAGAAAATAAATAAATGCATGGTTAGTGTCATGTAAAGTCAGGGACAGATTGGGGGGGGGGGGGGGGATTAGGGACAGTTTATTTCATGATAGGTACTATTTAACCTGTTCAGGACAAGGAAGGTGGCAGTAAAGCGATATTTACTGATGCCCTTGCCAAACTGCAACTCCCTGCATGCCTGGGAGTTGTAGTTTTGCAACATCTGGAGGGTCACAGTTTGGAGACCACTATTACAGTGGTTCCCAAACAGTAGCCCTCCAGATGTTGCAAAACTACAACTCTCAGCATGCCTAGACTTCCCAGGCATGCTGGGAGTTGTAGTTCTGTAACACCTGTCCCTTCAGATTTTGTAATATTTTGTAAAAATATGTCCATTTTATGATGCCAACAAATAGTAGACATATTGTATTTGTGAATCAATATAAAATTTATTTGGAATATCCATTTTCCTTACAAGCAGAGAGTTTTGTTTCAATCTTTTTATTAAAGTTTTATCAAATAAACAGTGATCAACAGGTCTCAAACATAGGAACAACAATTCCAGGTATGCAGTGCAATTAAAGGCTACAATGTCATATCCAAAAACAGGGTGACAGCTGACTACACATCAAAACTCAGTTTCATTAGTGATCACAAATGACATCTCCCAATCTAAGGCTGGGTTCACACTACGTTTTCTCCCATACGGGAGCGCATACGGCAGGGGGGAGCTAAAACCTCGCTCTCCCATATGCCTTCGTATGCGCTCCCGTATGTCATTCATTTCAATGAGCCGGCCGGAGTGAAACGTTCGGTCCGGTCGGCTCATTTTTGCGCCGTATGCGCTTTTACAACCGGACCTAAAACTGTGGTCAACCACGGTTTGAGGTCCGGTCTTGGTAAGTGGGGACATATCTTCGTGTAGGTCAATGTGCCACAGTGGAAGAAATAATGTAGTCTTAGGGTGCGAAACCGTGCTTAAATGGCATTCAATTTGTGCCCATGGCATAGTCGGCTGGTCCCCCCAGAAGGATTTCAATTCCGCTATTAATGTAGCCGCATGGTATCTCTTAAGATCAGGGAAATCTAAGCCTCCAGTTTTCTTATCCCTCATCATTAAAGTGGAAGATACCCTTGGTCTCTTCAACCCCCACGTATATTTAAGAAGAATCGAGTGGGCCTTTTTAAAGAAAGAGTTTGGCAAATCAATAGGCAACGTGCGATATAAATATAAAAGTTTGGGTAACACCAACATCTTAAAGGCCGCAATCCTCCCCAGCCAGGACACCTCATATCTGCCTAGTATGTTCAGTTCCTCTTGGAGGTTATATAGGAACGGAAGATAGTTATATTTTTATATAATAGGGTGAATGACCTAGTAAGTTTAATACCCAGGTAGGATATCTCCTCTTTTTGCCAGTCCAGTCCATATAGACTCGACATCTGCTCGTACGCCTCTGTGGAGACATGTATAGGAAGAACCTGGGATTTTTGCATATTTAATTTATAGTAGGATACCTTCCCAAACTCATCTAACAGCTCCAGGGTTTTTGGTAGGGAATTTACAGGGTCTGATAAGGTGATAATAATATCATCCGCATAAAGTGAGATCAAGTGGGAGTGATCTCCCACTGTTATGCCTTTTATCTGTTCACTTTGTCTCAGCGCTTGAGCTAATGGCTCCAAACACAGATCAAATATGATGGGGGATAGGGGCACCCCTGCCGCGTCCCGTTTGAGATGTCAAACGGCTCCGACAGCACCCCATTTGTGAAGACCCTATCATTAGGAAATGTATAAAGAGTCTTAATAGCAGCCATTATGGGGCCCCTGAAACCCATTTTGCCCAACACCGATAAGCGAATGTCCAGTTGATGCGGTCAAACGCTTTTTCGGCGTCCAATGAGAGGAACAGGGATGGAAGACCGCGATTCTCAACTACGTGCAGGAGGTTAAGCACCCTTCTAGTATTTTCGTAAGCTTGTCTTTTTTGGACAAAACCCACCTGGTCAACACTGACCAGGTGAGGGAGAACAGGGGCCAGTCTGGAGGCTATCAGCTTGGCGTAGATTTTCAAATCCACGTTGAGCAATGATATCGGCCTAAAATTGCTAGGGACGTCTGCGCTTTTACCGTGCTTGGGCAAAGTTATGATCAAAGCTGATTTTCTTTAGGAAGGGTCCCAGAGCACATAATTTCCGCCACGAGGGCGTGTAAATGGGACACTAATATATGTGAAAATCTCTTGTAGTAGGCTGTCGTTAGGCCATCAGGCCCAGGGGCCTTCCCTATCGGCAAGGTCGTAATGATCTTACGAATTTCCTCTATAGATACAGGTGCATTAAGTGTAGAGAGATGAGAGTCAGATAGGCACGGGAGGTTAAGACCAGCCAGAAATTTTTCAATAGTAGGCAAGGATGGTTGTGAGATAGAGTGATCGTCAGCTAGATTATATAAAGATCTATAGTATGTCATAAATCTGTCCGCTATTTCCTTAGGATGGTATATTTTTGTATGATTAGAGTCCCCCTTGAGATATGGAATACGGGACTTAACATGTCTGTCCTTCAATCTAGCGGCTAATAATTTCCCAGATCTATTGTCAGAAGCATAGTACAGTAATTGAGTTTTCACTAAAGTCTTGGTATAGTCAGTCAGCAAAGTTTCCCTAATGTCGTTGCGTACAGTCCTCCTCCCTGCGGCCAAATGGGAAGATGGATTGGATTTATTGTGTAGCTCTAATTCCCTCTGTCTATCTATTAAGTCATTCAATCGTTTAGTTTGGTGCTTTTTAAATACATGGCCTAATTTGATAAATGACCCACGGATAAACGCTTTATGAGCATTCCAAACCGTAGTTGAAGTGACATCTGAGGTAACATTGAGATCAAAATAAGTGACCAGGTCTCTCTCCAATTCAGCGCCATATTGAGAATGATGCATCAGAAACATGTTACACCTCCAGATATAAGTAGGTGGGGTAGAATCTTTTTCATATAATTCCAAACAAACTGGGGAATGATCCGACCAGGTACGGTCTAATATAGTAGTAGCTTTCAGTTTAGAGATGAGTGTACGATCTACTACAAAAAGGTCAAGGCGGGAATAAGTATTATGTGTCGGAGAGTAACACGTGTAATCGCGTTCGGACGCGTGCATGATTTGCCAGGCATCAAAAACATCCTCCCTATGGAATACATTGGAGAGAGACACAGGCAAATGTCTACTAACAGAGGACGTATCTAAGGCCGGGTCCAGGACCGCATTGAAATCCCCGCATAGTACTACATGCCCCTGTTTGACCCTGGTGACCAATCTAAATAGCTTATTTAGGAATCTGGGACCCGGAGCGCTCGGCGTAACAGTACCCCCCCCCTTGGGTCTCCCCCTCTTCTTAGAGCCTGAGAACCTGAGGAGCAAACTTTTGTCTAGGATATTGTCCTCAGGTTCCCAGGATCTCTCTTCAGGACCACAACCCTCCCAATCAACTAAAAAAAAAGTTTTCCCTCTGACCTTCTTGGAGGCCAGTATCTCCTTTACGGAGAAGATGTCCGAGGAGCCGGAAACAGGAGTGGGAGAAACAAGTTTGGGAGAGAAACGGTTGATGATGAGTGGTTTAAGAAGAGAAACGTGAAAGGCATTAGGAATACGAAGAGAAGGAGGAAGAAGAAGTTTGTAAGAGACAGGATTAATCTGGCACAAAATTTTGAAAGGACCAAGATAGCGTGGTCCCAATTTGTAGCTAGGGACACGGAAGCGGACATATTTGGCGGAGAGCCATACCTTGTCTCCAGGAGAAAAAATGGGGGGAGCTCTTCTTTTTTTATCAGCAAACTTCTTCATGCGTGATGAAGCCTGTAAGAGAGAATTTTGGGTCTCTTTCCATATGGTGGAAAGATCACGAGATATTTCATCCACAGCGGGCAAACCAGAGGGCAAGGGAGTAGGGAGGGGGGGAAGAGGGTGACGGCCGTACACCACGAAAAATGGGGATTTGGAGGAAGATTCAGAGATTCTGAAGTTATACGAGAATTCGGCCCATGGTAGAAGATCTGCCCAGTCATCCTGGCGGGAGGAAACAAAATGCCGTAAATAATCACCCAAGACCTGGTTAATTCTTTCTACTTGCCCATTGGATTGAGGATGATATGCAGAAGAAAAGTTTAATTTAATCTTGAGTTGTTTACAGAGAGCCCTCCAGAATTTTGACACGAATTGGACGCCTCTATCCGAGACGATCTGCGTGGGCAACCCGTGAAGACGAAAAATGTGTACAAAAAATTGTTTTGCCAACTGAGGCGCTGAAGGAAGACCAGGAAGAGGGATGAAATGTGCCATTTTGGAGAATCGATCAACGACCACCCAAACAACAGTGTTGCCACGGGATGGGGGTAAGTCTGTAATAAAGTCCATACCAATCAGAGACCAAGGCTGTTCGGGGACAGGCAGAGGATGAAGAAGACCAGCGGGCTTCTGGCGAGGAGTCTTATCCCGGGCACAGACAGTGCAGGCTCGCACAAAATCCACGACATCCGTCTCCAGAGTCGGCCACCAATAGAAACGAGAGATGAGTTGCACGGATTTCTTGATGCCCGCATGACCTGCGAGATGGGAGGAGTGACCCCATTTGAGGATTCCGAGGTGTTGGCGTGGAGAGACGAAGGTCTTCCCTGGAGGAGTTTGCCTGATGGAGGCTGGAGAAGTGGAGATCAGGCAGTCAGGAGGAATGATGTGTTGCGGAGAGAGCTCTACTTCCGAGGCATCCGAGGAACGAGAGAGAGCATCGGCCCTAATGTTCTTATCGGCAGGCCGAAAGTGAATTTCAAAATTAAATCGGGCAAAGAACAGAGACCACCTGGCCTGGCGAGGATTCAGCCGTTGGGCAGACTGGAGATAGGAGAGGTTCTTGTGATCGGTGTAAATAATAACTGGAAATCTTGATCCCTCCAGCAGATGCCTCCATTCCTCAAGTGCTAATTTAATGGCTAGAAGCTCTCGATCCCCGATGGAGTAGTTCCTCTCCGCCGGAGAGAAGGTCCTAGAAAAAAAACCACAAGTAACAGCATGCCCGGAAGAATTTTTTTGTAGAAGGACCGCTCCAGGTCCTACTGAGGAGGCATCAACCTCCAATAGGAAGGGTTTAGATGGGTCAGGTCTGGAGAGCACGGGAGCCGAAGAAAAGGCAGACTTGAGCTGTTTAAAGGCGTCTTCCGCTTGAGGAGGCCATGACTTAGGATTGGCATTCTTTTTGGTTAAAGCCACGATAGGAGCCACAATGGTAGAAAAATGTGGAATAAATTGTCTGTAATAATTGGCGAACCCCAAAAAACGTTGGATAGCATGGAGTCCGGAGGGGCGTGGCCAATCTAAGACGGCAGAGAGTTTGTCTGGATCCATTTGTAGTCCCTGGCCAGAGACCAAGTATCCTAGGAAAGGAAGAGATTGGCATTCAAACAGACATTTCTCCATCTTGGCATAAAGTTGATTGTCACGAAGTCTCTGAAGAACCATACGGACATGCTGGCGGTGTTCTTCTAGATTGGCAGAAAAAATCAGGATATCGTCCAGATATACAACAACACAGGAGTATAAGAGGTCACGAAAAATTTCATTAACAAAGTCTTGGAAGACGGCAGGGGCGTTGCACAGGCCAAAGGGCATGACCAGATACTCAAAGTGTCCATCTCTAGTGTTAAATGCCGTTTTCCATTCATCCCCCTCTCTGATGCGGATGAGATTATAAGCACCTCTTAAGTCCAGTTTGGTAAAGATGTGGGCACCTTGGAGGCGATCAAAGAGTTCAGAGATGAGAGGTAGGGGGTAGCGGTTCTTTACCGTGATTTTATTAAGACCGCGGTAGTCAATGCAAGGACGTAGGGAGCCATCTTTTTTGGACACAAAGAAAAATCCGGCTCCGGCAGGAGAGGAGGATTTGCGGATAAAGCCCTTTTTTAAATTTTCCTGGATGTACTCAGACATAGCAAGAGTCTCTGGGGCAGAGAGAGGATAAATTCTGCCCCGGGGTGGAGTAGTGCCCGGGAGGAAGTCAATAGGACAGTCATAAGGCCTGTGAGGAGGTAGAGCCTCAGCTTGTTTTTTGCAAAAAACATCCGCAAAGTCCATATAGGCCTTAGGGAGACCGGTTACAGGGGGAACCACAGAGTCACGGCAAGGAGTACTGGGAACCGGTTTAAGGCAGTCCTTGAAACAAGAGGGGCCCCAACTCTTGATCTCTCCAGTGGACCAATCCAGGGTTGGGGAATGGTGTTGAAGCCAGGGTAGTCCAAGGAGAATTTCGGAAGTGCAATTGGGGAGGACCAAAAACTCAATTTTCTCGTGAAGAGGTCCGATGCACATTAGGAGGGGCTCCGTGCGGAGACGTATGGTACAGTCCAATCTTTCATTGTTAACACAATTGATGTAGAGGGGTCTGGCGAGACTGGTCACCGGGATGTTGAACCTGTTGATGAGAGAGGCCAGAATAAAATTTCCTGCAGATCCGGAATCCAAGAAGGCCATAGTAGAGAAGGAGAAGGTAGAGGCAGATATCCGCACAGGCACAGTAAGACGTGGAGAAGCAGAGTTGACATCAAGGACTGTCTCACCTTTGTGCGGAGTCAGCGTACGTCTTTCCAGGCGGGGAGGACAGATAGGACAATCCTTCAGGAAGTGTTCGGTACCGGCACAGTACAGGCAGAGATTCTCCATGCGGCGTCGTGTCCTCTCTTGAGGTGTCAAGCGAGACCGGTCGACCTGCATAGCCTCCACGGCGGGAGGCACAGGAACGGATTGCAGGGGACCAGAGGAGAGAGGAGCCGGGGAGAGAAAACGCCTCGTGCGAACAAAGTCCATATCCTGGCGGAGCTCCTGACGCCTTTCGGAAAAACGCATGTCAATGCGAGTGGCTAGATGAATGAGTTCATGTAGGTTAGCAGGGATTTCTCGTGCGGCCAGAACATCTTTAATGTTGCTGGATAGGCCTTTTTTAAAGGTCGCGCAGAGGGCCTCACTATTCCAGGATAATTCTGAAGCAAGAGTACGGAATTGTACGGCGTACTCGCCAACGGAAGAATTACCCTGGACCAGGTTCAACAGGGCAGTCTCAGCAGAAGAGGCTCGGGCAGGTTCCTCAAAGACACTTCGAATTTCTGAGAAGAAGGAGTGTACAGAGGCAGTGACGGGGTCATTGCGGTCCCAGAGCGGTGTGGCCCATGACAGAGCTTTTCCAGACAGAAGGCTGACTACGAAAGCCACCTTAGACCTTTCAGTAGGAAACTGGTCCGACATCATCTCCAAGTGCAGGGAACATTGGGAAAGAAAGCCACGGCAAAATTTAGAGTCCCCATCAAATTTATCCGGCAAGGATAGTCGTAGGCCTGGAGCGGCCACTCGCTGCGGAGGAGGTGCAGGAGCTGGCGGAGGAGATGATTGCTGAAGCTGTGGTAGTAGCTGCTGAAGCATCACGGTCAGTTGAGACAGCTGGTGGCCTTGTTGCGCTATCTGTTGTGACTGCTGGGCGACCACCATGGTGAGGTCGGCGACAACTGGCAGAGGAACTTCAGCGGGATCCATGGCCGGATCTACTGTCACGATGCCGGCTGGCAGGAGGTGGATCCTCTGTGCCAGAGAGGGATTGGCGTGGACCGTGCTAGTGGACCGGTTCTAAGTCACTACTGGTTTTCACCAGAGCCCGCCGCAAAGCGGGATGGTCTTGCTGCGGCGGTAGTGACCAGGTCGTATCCACTAGCAACGGCTCAACCTCTCTGACTGCTGAAGATAGGCGTGGTACAAGGGAGTAGACAGAAGCAAGGTCGGACGTAGCAGAAGGTCGGGGCAGGCAGCAAGGATCGTAGTCAGGGGCAACGGCAGGAGGTCTGGAACACAGGCTAGGAACACACAAGGAACGCTTTCACTGGCACAATGGCAACAAGATCCGGCGAGGGAGTGCAGGGGAAGTGAGGTATAAATAGGGAGTGCACAGGTGAACACACTAATTAGAACCACTGCGCCAATCAGCGGCGCAGTGGCCCTTTAAATCGCAGAGACCCGGCGCGCGTGCGCCCTAGGGAGCGGGGCCGCGCGCGCCGAGACAGGACCGACGGAGAGCGAGTCAGGTACGGGAGCCGGGGTGCGCATCGCGAGCGGGCGCCACCCGCATCGCGAATCGCATCCCGGCTGGAGGCGGTATCGCAGCGCATCGGGTCAGAGGATCTGACCGGAGCGCTGCAGTAGCGAGAGTGTAGCGAGCGCTCCGGGGAGGAGCGGGGACCCGGAGCGCTCGGCGTAACACACATTATTACAAGAACACACTAAGATAACATATCGGCCCTTAGCATCAGTTTGAACAGAAATCTGTTAAAAAGCAATAGAACTATTAACAGCCAAAAGAACCCCTCGTAATTTCCCCACATAATGGGACTGGTACACATAGGGATAAGACGGGTTGCGAATCCGAAATGCGTCTTTTTGCATAATATGCGTTTCTTGCGCACATAGGATATCGCACCTCGCCTTTTTTGCCGTAGACCAAAGGTGCGCCCTCTTTAGAGGAACGTTAAGACCATTACAATTAATAGATAGAACCTTCAGACCCATCTATAAGTCCATGACGCTGCTGACATAGAGTCCCGACATGCTAATTGTAGTACAGGAGTCACACCGCTGCATAGCACAGACTGCACCTGGAAGAAAACAGAAACAAAAACAACAAACAAACAGGACAAGCAAACAGGAGAGAACATAAAGGACAGCTCCCGAACTCGGCGGAAGCCTAGGCCGACAGAAAATGGATGCTGCCATGTTAACATCCAATTATCAGGGGGATAAAAGTTCCTGGTACGCCAACCAACCATCACCGTAGAAGTTCCAAGCACCTATGGAAAGTTCTGTTTTCAACGGCGCTCACGGCGCGACGATCCCACAATACGCCGATCCGGGATAACCTGTTTAGCTGTTTCAGGCGGGCGGGAAGGGACCTCTTTGATAGGTATATCCCATTTCTGTAGCAATTTAGTCCCTTCCTCCAAGGACCGGATAACATGGGGGACGTCCTCACAGTGAACTAATAAACGTGTCGGGTATCCCCATTTGTAGGGCATCTTCGCCTCCCGGAGTGCCAGGGTGATAGGGAGAAGGAGCAGACAAATCCACGTATATGGATACTCCATAGAACTTAGCAGGTAGAGAGTCTTTGTCCCTAGTGCGGTACACCAGCGCATCTTTAATGTGATAAAAATGGATACGTGCCAGAACGTCCCTGGGGATAGAATCCGGTAAGTGCTTTAGCTTCGGGACCCTATGGGCCCTGTCAATCAACAAATCTCTAGGTGAACAGTTTGGCACAACCTCTTTAATAAGGTATTGTATATATGGGATCAAATCCTTTGTTTGCACCTCTTCTGACACTCCCCTCAGTTTCACATTGTTTCTATGGGACCTGTTTTCAATGTCCGCAATCTTAGAGCGAAGCGCCTGGACCTTCCCCTCTAACTCATAGTGAGCATCTATAAGATCATTATGTGACCAGGTCAGCTCCGCTATCTTGGTCTCGGCATGGTCCACCCTCCCCTCTAGCTCTGACAACGAGGTCTGAAGGGCCTGTAGGGTAAGGAGAAAATTGCTTTGTATGGAGGAGTTCAGGACTTGTAGCATGTTTTTCAGTGAGGTCTCCTATCTCAGAATCAGATTAATCGGTAAAAGCATCTTAGAGTTATTAATGCATAAAGTGACAGTGGTCAGAATTGCAAAAAAGGGCTCAGTCCTTAAGGAGAAAAGGAGCTGCGTCCTTAAGGGGTTAAGTCAAATCTCTCAAGTCTGTGGGTTGCTAATAATCTGAAAGCTACAGCAACAGCATCTACAACTTCCAGCAAGGCAACAGGTTTCCCGCATCACACTCTGCACGTCCCTCTGCACTAAAGCTTGTATTGTCAAGGATACATGTATCTCAGCGACAGTAAAGATAGTTATCCGTAACCTTGCATCAGTGTATTCATTACCCTGTGGCTGGCACAGGAGAAGCTAGCTCATCCTCGGACCGTGGAGGTTAACAATGTCCTGGTATCACACCATGCGATTATTATGGCTGTGGGTTTATGCCTTTGTTATCACATTTTGATTTTAATTTTTCATTTGTGCCGTTTTCTTTATACATGCGTCAAGCTATGTAATTAATTATCTCTGTTATATGATATTCGTTATGCAGAGGTTTTTAGTACTTGGTATACAGAGAAGAATATAAATCTCACTCATGATATGACTATACTGGTTTTCTAGGGCCCTTCAATGGGTTAATTTTTTCCCTTGACAATTCCAATCAGGATTCACCTGTGTGATTTCCACCTGGCTGCTTTTGGCCCGCCACGTCACATCCTGTTTGGCGGAGGGGAGGAATTTGTTTCACGGTGGGCTCTGACATTATGTCAGTATGTATTTAAACCCCCGTGTAGCATGGTGTCAGTGCCATGACTAAGAGCGACAGCTCGAAACGCGTTGGCGTTTCACTCCCATTTTAGAGTGACATGTCACTTACCACTTTGTGGTAACACTTTTTTCATTTTTATGTGCACTATTAAAAGTTACGTTTTATTGGATACATTTCATCGGGAGCTGGATACCTTCTCTTCTATTGTTCTTGCTGCCACTGGGAGTAATGGCTCCCTGCAACCGTGCTCCCGGACTACATCCCATTTTTTCGGTGTCCTGGTATTACAAACTTTATCTTACACCCTCACCATTAGTGGCACCACAGCCATGTAGTCACTACACAACACTGTGGAGAGCAATGTAAATAAGATTAAAGGGGTACTCAGCTCCTAGACATCTCAGATCAAATGTCTGATTGTGGGGGTCCCTCAGCTGGGACCCCCATGATCTCTGTGCAGCACCTAGCATTCATTTAGAACGCTTGGAGCAGGCGGTGGGGTCGTGACATCAAGGTCACCCCATGCCCCATAGACTTGCATTAAAGGGGGTGTGGCAGTGACGTCACGACCCCCACCGCTTGCTCCAAGCGTTCGGAACAAAATGTCTAGGTTCGCTTAGTAGCCAGAGTCTGGAGACGGAAGGAATTCTCTGTTTATTATAATTTGTTTCTTGGCAATTTGTTTCACGCCCTCCTCCTGTAAGGACCCCAGCGCATTCACATGGGGGAACGTGGAAACATGAAACAATGTTTCCTTGGTTTCAGTGTTACAGGTAATGTCCCTTTTTCCTGCTTTGATTTTCCTGCAGTTTTGCTCAGATACCTGACATGAGCCAGTGGTCAGTTCATCGGTGATCCCTGTTTGGTGTACTGCCTCTTGTGGGCTATGTATGCCAGGCATCATTGCATGCTAAAGCCATTTACCCCTTAATGACAATGGATGTAAATGGTCGTCATGGTGCGGTGGTACTTAACCTCCCTGGCGGTATGATTCTGCCTGGAAATTTGTACCAAAAGCGGTACAATTTTTTGCATTGAATTTCACATCTCCCCCCGCCCATTTCACATCTCCCCCATCACATTCCCCCTCCCTTGTCACATTCTCCCCCCTCCTTGTCACATTCTCCCCCCTCCTTGTCACATTCTTCCCCCCTTGTCACATTCCACCCCTTGTCACATACCCCCCTTGTTACATTCTCCCCCCTTCATGTTACATTCCCCTCCCCCCTGTCACATACCCCCCTTGTCACATCCCCCCTTCATGTCACATTCCCCTCCCCCCGTCACATCCCCCCGTCACATCCCCCTCTGTCACATTCCCCCCTGTCACATTCCCCCCCTTGTCACATTCCCCCCCTTGTCACATTCCCCCCTGTCACATTCCCCCCTCTGTCACATTCCCCCCTCTGTCACATTCCCCCCCTGTCACATTCCCCCCTCTGTCACATCCCCCCCTGTCACATTTTCCCCCTTTCACATTCCCCCTCTGTCACATTCCCCCCTCTGTCACATTCCCCCCTCTGTCACATTCCCCCCTGTCACATTCCCCCTCTGTCACATCCCCCCTGTCACATTTTCCCCCTCTGTCACATTCCCCCCATGTCACATTCCCCCCTCTGTCACATTCCCCCCTCTGTCACATTCCCCCCTCTGTCACATTCCCCCCCTGTCACATTCCCCCCTCTGTCACATTCCCCCCCTTGTCACATTCCCCCCTGTCACATTCCCCCCTCTGTCACATTCCCCCCTCTGTCACATTCCCCCCCTGTCACATTCCCCCCTCTGTCACATCCCCCCCTGTCACATTTTCCCCCTTTCACATTCCCCCTCTGTCACATTCCCCCCTCTGTCACATTCCCCCCTCTGTCACATTCCCCCCTGTCACATTCCCCCTCTGTCACATCCCCCCTGTCACATTTTCCCCCTCTGTCACATTCCCCCCATGTCACATTCCCCCCTCTGTCACATTCCCCCCTCTGTCACATTCCCCCCTCTGTCACATTCCCCCCTCTGTCACATTCCCCCCCTGTCACATTCCCCCCTCTGTCACATTCCCACCTCTGTCACATTCCCCCCTCTGTCACATTCCCCCCCTGTCACATTCCCCCCTCTGTCACATCCCCCCCTCTGTCACATTCCCCCCTCTGTCACATTCCCCCCCTGTCACATTCCCCCCTCTGTCACATCCCCCCTGTCACATTTTCCCCCTTCACATTCCCCCTCTGTCACATTCCCCCCTTTGTCACATTCTTCCCCCCCCTTCTCACCTTGTCTTGTCCTGCAGCAGAATACACTGGGTTTGCAGGGCAGATTCCAAACCTAGTGTATTTGCTGCAGAACAAGCCCTTTCCCCTTCAGCCAATCACAGGCTTTACACCACTGCGGCCTGTGATTGGCTGAAAAGGGAAAGGTCCTGTAAGATGAATAATGAAGAGAGCAGGGACCAGAGCGCACGGAGGGGAACTACATCTTCAGGGACCGGGATTAGGTAAGCAAAAGTTTTTTTTTATTTTACTCCTTTCTCCTTTTACACTTAGCTCAGTGTTTTTCTAACAGGGTGCCTCCAGCTGTTGTGAAACTACTACTCCCAGCATGCCCGGACAGCCTTTGGCTGTTCGGGCATGCTGAGAGTTGTAGTTTTGCAACAGCTGGAGGCCCCCTGGTAGGGAAACACTGACTTTTCGTATTTTTCTTTACCTGCTCTGGCCGGCCCCCTGCCACGGGAGCTGACCAGAGCAGATAATCGCAAGTTTTCCCAGGGGCCGTATCGCTCTATCACATTGCTTTTGCGATATATCGTGCAGCCCGGCCGGCAACTCTGCAATTCTACCCCGAGCGTGACTCTGGGTTACCGATCCTGGCAGGGAAAATTAACCCCGAGTCACGCTCGGGATTACCGCTCAGGAGGTTAATGCACCATGATGTACATTTATGCTCCGTGTTGACCGCGAGCACCGAATTGGTTCTCGCATCATGCACGGCAGGTCCCGGCCGGTAATGGCGGACATCAGCGATCGCGTCGACGTCCGCCATTAACCCCTCAAATGCCATGATCAATACAAATCACGGCATCTGTGGCAGTGTGGCACTTAAAATGGATGATCGGATCGCCTGCAGCGCTGCCGCGGGGATCCAATTATCCTAATGGCGGATGGAGGTCCCCCTTCTTCTGCTCTGGTCTGGGATCTGCTATGCACAGCACTGAACAGTATTAGCAATCAAGTGATTGCAATAAATAGTCTCCTATGGGGAGATGAAAAATTTAAAAAGTAAAAAAAAAAATTTAAAATACCCTCCCCTAATAAAAGTGTAAAACAACACTTTTTTTCCCATTTTACTCCCAGAAGCGGTAAAAAGAAAATCAATAAACATATTTGCTATCGCCGTGTGCATAAATGTCTGAACTATCAAAACATAATGTTAATTATCTCGTATGGTGAACGGCGTAAACGTAAAAAAAAAAAGTCCAAAATTGCTCCTTTTTGTCAGATTTTTTTCACAAATAAATAATATAACATTTATTAAAAGTTTTAAATAAGCACATGTGGTATTAAAAAAAATACAGATCATGGCACAAGATATTAGCCCTCATAACGCCGCTTATACGGAAAAATGAAAAAGGTCGTAAAAATAGATGGATTTTAAACGTACTGATTTGGTTAAAAAGTTTGAGATTTTTTTTAAAGTGGTAGAATAATAGAAAAGTATGTAATCATTGGTATTATTTTAATCGCATTGAACCACAGAATAAAGAAAACATACAATTTTTCATGTAAATTGTACACCGTGAAAACAAAACCTTCCAAAATTTTTGAAATTGCAGTTTTCTTTTCAATTTTGCCACACAAATAGTATTATTTTGGTTGCGCCATACATTTTATGGTAAAATGCATGATGTCATTACAAAGGACATCTGATCGCGCAAAAAACAAGCCCTCACAATCGTCTGTGGATGAAAATATAAAAGTTATGATTTTTAGAATGAGCGGAGGAAAAAACTAAATGCAAAAATAAAATTGGCCTGGTCCTTAAGGGGTTAAACAACGTACATTTGAATTAATTTAGTAAACATCATGACCTTTTCAACCAAATGATTAGCTTTGGTGTTTTATTTATAGTTTAAGTTGATTAGTCTTAGGCTGGGTTCACACTATGTTTTCTCCCATACGGGAGCGCATACGGCAGGGGGGAGCTGAAACCTCGCTCTCCCGTATGCCTTCGTATGTGCTCCCGTATGTCATTCATTTCAATGAGCTGGCCGGAGTGTAACGTTCGGTCCGGTCGGCTCATTTTTGCGCTGTATGCGCTTTTACAACCGGTCCTAAAACCGTGGTTAATCACAGTTTTAGGTACGGGGGAAAAGCGCGTACAGCGCAAAAATGAGCCGACCGGACCGAGCGTTTCACTCCGGCCGGCTCATTGAAATGAATGACATACGGGAGCACATACGAAGGCATACGGGAGCACGAGGTTTCAGCTCCCCCCTGCGGTATGCGCTCCGGTATGGGAAAAAACGTAGTGTGAACCCAGCCTTACATGGTATAACAATTGAGCTCTATGTTTTCATGTAAAGTCTTCATCTCCTCACTGTGTGAGATCTAAACAGACTCAGGAAAACATGGACCAAATGTTGCACCAAAGCCTGAGAAGAGTGTACACTGGTGTTATAGCTGGGAAGATGCCCCTGTGGTAGGCGGGGCTTTGTGGTGTGCAGCAGACCTTGTCACCTTGTCATGGTATGTAGGCTCAAGGGCTTTACAGAAAAATCCCATGCTCTCTGGGTTATCACCAGTGATGAGGGGGTATACAAATGTGGTGAGACAGGGGGAGACTGACATCTCTTAGGATATGTTCACATGATGCATTTTCACATGGTTTTTGTTGCGAAAAAATGTCAGTAGAACATCTCAGAAAAATAAGCCAGTTTCTTCTTCACTGTTCTGTTGAGAAAAAAAAGGAAGCTGAAGTATACAAACAGATGACGTACTGACTCATTAGACCAGAGGTCTCCCATGTTTTGTGCCTTTTGAGGGCTTGTTCATATAGCCAGTATATGGAGCTCCGCCAGGCCAGTCCGTTGGAGACGGGAGTTTAGCTGAGAAAAAAATAGTGCATGCATTTTTTTTCTCCGCTAAACTCCTGTAAACTACTGGATCCCCAATGGACCCCCTTCAAGTCAATGAGATCTGTCAGGCTCGGTGGCGTCAGTTGTGCTCCAAACCCATACCCTACATATTCAAAGGTTTTTCTTCACTTTCTGGTGCATAATACCACAATTTTACTGGTGTTAACAGTACTAACCTGTAGCATTACCTGGCTACATGGAAGTAGATAAAGTATTTTTTTTATTTTTTTGCTGTGTTTTTTCTTTCAAAAAAGTGCAATCTTTATTTTTCACACTAATGTGCTAATGTATCACTTTGTGACTCCACGGCACTGTTAACCTACACGGTCCGAGGATAGGACAGCCTCTCCTGGGCCAGGCACGGGATAATAAATACACTGATGCCAGGTTACGGATAACTGTCTTTACTGAGGCCGGAGTAGATGTTACAATCCTCACAGCGCAGATTAGAGTAGAGGAGATGCAGAGTAATCCTTGGGAGCCCTGTAGACTTGATGTGACTTGTAGTATTCTACCTGGTAGACATGTGCAATTCGGTTCGGCACGAATGTCTAATTTACCGAATTTTACCGTTTTCGTGCATTCGGACTGATCCGAATGCACGAAAACATATTTTGAACATTCCCGAATAGCCACGATAATACGAATAGCAAAGTAACGAATACATTCGTTATTTCCCCAACATATGCTGTAAATAACGAATGCATTCGTTATCCGTAAACGAACGTGAAGAATTCATTCTGATAACAAAGATAATAAAAAGGATACAGATACAGTTTGATTTTTCGGATACATTCGGTATTCGGGTACATTCGGTAAAACTTTTTATTCTTTTTTTGGACTTTAGCGATCCTAAAAAATTATGGAGATACCTTTTTTATAAAAATTTCGCAGGGTATCATAAAAAAATCATAATAAAAAAGATACAGTAGTGATGGAAAAAATTGTATCTAACGAAATGTATCATTTTTATTATGAAATGTTTATTCATTTTTAAACAGGGATCAATTTATGTGAGCGGGTAAAGCACTAAAAATGTAGCCGACAATAATAAAAATGTAGTGTGTGCGTGTTTTTCACTTTTTTTTAAAACATTTTTTAGGTAGTACTACTACTCCCAGCATGGAACACACTCTTCCATGATGGGAGTAGTAGTTACCTGTACTAATTGACAGATCGCAGGGGTCCCTTGCGATCCTCTTGTATAATGTATAGATGCGGCGGCCGCTCTTCTATGGTCCCCTGCACTCACGTATATATACACATATTCATATTTCCCGCAGAGCTGTGATTGGCCAGATGGTTCCAGCCAATCACAGCTCTCTGTGAGAAATAGGAATATGTGTATATATACAGCAGTGCAGGGGACCATAGGAGAGCGGCCAACGCATTCATACATTATACAGGAGCATCACAGCGGGTGTCAGGAGTGATACCCGCAGTGATCTTTCCTTTACTACAAGTACTACCACTCCCAACATGGAGTACACTCTGCACCATGCTGGGAGCTGTAGTACCTGCATTAATAGACAGATCGCAGCGGGTGTCAGAAGTTACACTTGCTGCAATATGTCTATTAATGCAGGTACTACAGCTCCCAGCATGGAGCAGAGTGTGCTCCATGTTGGGAGTATTAGTACCTGCAGTAAGGGACAGATCCCAGCGGATGTCACTCCTCCTGACACCCTCTGCGATCCTCCTGATGTGAATGTCGGGATCAGCTGTTCTCAAGGCTACAGAGCCGGGAGAACAGCTGACGCTGAGCCGTAGGTATACATTGTATATCTACTGCCCAGCAAGAACTTACAGTGAGCCTGCAATGTGTATACAGTATACACATTGCTGGCTCACTTAACCCCTTGCTGAGCTGTGCGCTATGCGCAAGTCCAGCAAGGGAAGAGTTAACTTACACTGCTGGACAGTGTAGGTTAACCCTTTGGGCGGTATACACTATATACAGCTATCTATAAATAGCTGTATACAGTGGGGGAGATTTATCAAAGTTGTCTATGTCTCGCATCAATATAGACCAAACTACAGAGGGTTAGTCTGGTCTATTGTGCACCTAATTTATCAAATGGCGCACAGCTCTTGATAAATTCTGTGCACAGACTGCATGATCTATGCTTTAGTCTATATTTAAACCTGCTCCAACATGGTCTGACATTTCGGCGTACTTTCAGCCTATGCGACTTGTCGCTGAAAAGTCGCACTTGATAAATTCAGCACCTATGCATTTTTCAATTCATTTCAGTCTAAAATAGACTTGCATGCATCATGTTCTAAAAATCCTCTAGAGCAAAAGTCGCAGAAAAGTCGCACAGATTTAGACTGCGACTTTCTGTGCGACAAATTTAGACAAGAAAAACCAGTCTAAATCCTTTGATAAATCTCCCCCAGTGTATACAGAAGACGAAGTCCAGCTTACCTCCCTGGAGTCCCGGGGCAGGTCCGTGTAGCTCCGCCCCCTAGTGATGACGTCATTAGGGGGCGGAGCTACAGAAGGGAACAAGGCTAGTTAATCTGAAGCTCTGTTCACATTGTACGCTTTGTATAATGTGAACAGACCATTCTGGCAGTGTCTACCCAGACAGGGAGACTCCAGCTGTTGCTAAACTACAACTCCCAGCATGCCCAGACAGCCAAAGGCTGTCTGGGCATGCTGGGAGTTGTAGTTTTGCACCAATTGGTGGCTCCCTGTTTGGGTAGACATTGCATCATGGCTGCTCTCCCCAGCGGACAGCGCCACAAATGTCATAACCATTTTTTTTGTGTTTTTTTTTTGTTTCAGATCCGTGTATGCAGAGGATTACTGCGGATTCGATGGATTACGGCGGATTTTTTTTTCCTTTAATAAAATGGTTAACGAGGGCTGTGGGGGAGTGTTTTTTTAAATAAAATAATTTTTCCAATGTGTTGTGTTTTTTTAATTTTTTTATTGAATTTTCAGGGTTAGTAGTGGAAGCTGTCTTATTGACGGAATCCATTACTAGGCCATCGCTTAGTGCTAGCCCCAAAAACAGCTAGTGCTAACCCCCAATTATTACCCCAGTACCCACCACCACAGGGGTGTCGGGAAGAGCAGGTACCAACAGGCCCAGAGCGCCAAAAATGGCGCTCCTGGGCCTAGGCGGTAACAGGCTGGTGTTATTTAGGCTGGGGAGGGCCAGTAACAATGGTCCTCGCCCACCCTGGTAATGTCAGGCTGTTGCTGTTTGGTTGGTATTTGGCTGAGAATGAAAATACGGGGAACCCTATGCGTTTTTTATTTTTTTATTTAAATAATAATAAAAAAAAACGCATAGGGTTCCCCGTATTTTCATTCTCAGCACAATACCAACCAAACAGCAACAGCCTGACGTTACCAGGGTGGGCAAGGACCATTGTTACTGGCCCTCCCCAGCCTAAATAACGCCAGCCTGTTACCGCCTAGGTCCAGGAGCGCCATTTTTGACGCTCCGGGCCTGTTGGTACCGGCTCTTCCCGGCACCCCTGTGGCGGTGGGTACCGGGGTAATAATTGGGGGTTAGCGCTAGCTGTTTTTGGGGCTAGCACTAAGCCCTGGCCTAGTAATGGATTCCGTCAATAAGACAGCTTCCAATACTAACCCTGAAAATTCAATAAAATAAAAAAACACAACACATTGGAAAAATTATTTTATTTAGAAAAACACTCCCCCACAGCCCTCGTTAACCATTTTATTAAAGGAAAAAAAAAATAATCCGCCGTAATCCATCGAATCCGCAGTAATCCTCTGCATACACGGATCTGAAACGAGAAGAAAAAACCCACAAAAAATTGGTTATGACATTTCTGGCGCTGTCCGCTGGGGAGAGCACCCATGATGCAATGTCTACCCAAACAGGGAGCCACCAATTGGTGCAAAACTAAAACTCCCAGCATGCCCAGACAGCCTTTGGCTGTCTGGGCATGCTGGGAGTTGTAGTTTAGCAACAGCTGGAGTCTCCCTGTCTCGGTAGACACTGCCAGATGGGTCTGTTCACATTATACAAAACGTACAATGTGAACAGAGCTTCAGATTAACTAGCCTTGTTTCCTTCTGTAGCTCCGCCCCCTAATGACGTCATCACTAGGGGGCAGAGCTACACGAACCCGGCCCGGGACTCGAGGGAAGTAAGCTGGACTTCGTCTTCTGTATACACTGTATACAGCTATCTATAGATAGCTGTATATAGTGTATACCGCCCAAAGGGTTAACCTACACTGTCCAGCAGTGTAAGTTAACTCTTCCCTTGCTGGGCTTGCGCATAGCGCACAGCTCAGCAAGGGGTTAAGTGAGCCAGCAATGTGTATACTGTATACACATTGCATGCTCACTGTAAGTTCTTGCTGGGCAGTAGATATACGATGTATACCTACAGCTCAGCGTCAGCTGTTCTCCCGGCTCTGTAGCCCTGAGAACAGCTGATCCCGACATTCACATTAGGAGGATCGCAGCAGGTGTCAGGTGGAGTGACATCCGCTGGGATCTGTCCCTTACTGCAGGTACTAATACTCCCAACATGGAGCACACTCTGCTCCATGCTGGGAGCTGTAGTACCTGCATTAATAGACATATCGCAGCTAGTGTAACTTCTGACACCTGCTGCGATCTGTCTATTAATGCAGGTACTACAGCTCCCAGCATGGAGCAGAGTGTACTCCATGTTGGGAGTGGTAGTACTTGTAGTAAAGGAAAGATCATTGCGGGTATCACTCCTGACACCTGCTGTGATGCTCCTGTATAATGTATGGATGCGGCCGGCCGTTGTCCTATGGTCCCCTGCACGGCCGTATATATACACATATTCCTATTTCTCACAGAGAGCTGTGATTGGCTGGAACCATCTGGCCAATCACAGCTCTTCGGGAAATATGAATATGTGAATATATACGTGAGTGCAGGGGACCATAGAAGAGCGGCCGCCGCATCTATACATTATACAAGAGGATCGCAAGGGACCCTGGCGATCTGTCAATTAGTACAGGTAACTACTACTCCCATCATGGAACAGTGTGTTCCATGCTGGGAGTAGTAGTACTACCTAAAAAATGTTTTCAAAAAAAATGTGAAAAACACGCACACACTACATTTTTACTATTGTCGGCTACATTTTTAGTGCTTTACCCGCTCACATAAATTGATCCCTGTTTAAAAATGAATAAACATTTCATAATAAAAAAGATACATTTCGTTAGATACAATTTTTTCCATCACTACTGTATCTTTTTTATTATGATTTTTTTATGGTATTCTACGAAATTTTAATAAAAAAGGTATCTCCATAATTTTTTAGGATCGCTAAAGTAAAAAAAAAATGAAAAAATTACCGAATGTACCCGAATACCGAATGTATCCGAAAAAAATCAACCCGAATACCCGAATACCGAATGTATCCGAAAAATCTAAACCGAAAATATTGCCGAACCGAAAAATTTTTCCAAAACGAAAAAACGAACCGAAATGAAACGAAAATTTTTCTAGTGCACAAGTCTACTATCTGGGATTTTAGACGTAAAGGGGTTTTCCGGTGCTTACACATCTTATCCCCTATCCAAAAGATAGGGGATAAGATGCCTGATCGCGGGAGTACCGCTGCTGGGGACCCCCGAGATATTGCATGCGGCACCCCGTTTGTAATCAGTCCCCGGAGCTGTCACGCCCCCTCCTGTTGGCTTGCATTGAGGGACGGAGCGTGACATCACACGGGGGCGGGGACGCGACATCACACGCCGCCCGCCCTGTGGTCGCTGGTAATCAGTCCCGGAGCAAACACGCTTCGGGGATTGATTACAAACGGGGTGCGGCGTGCAAGATCCCGGGGGTCCCCAGCGGTGGGACTCCCGCGATCAGGCATCTTATCCCCTATCCTTTGGATAGGGGATAAGATGTGTAAGCATCGGAGAACCCCTTTAATCCTGAGGCCTCCCACACTGACTAGGGTTCTGATAGAGTCTAATTAATGTTACACTACCAGGGTATGAACTATCTCTGTGTGGCCGTCGACTTACCGAGTCCTCCTGGGTGGAGGTTGCACGTTCGCTTGCTTGAAGATTTACTTTAGGACACACTCCAGTACTGGGACACTACAAAGCCACTTGATTTGGGGTCATTATTTTGAATGGGGTCCTGCATGTTTCACTTTGTGAACCTAGCAATGCAGAGCTGAGGGCCAGCTGGGTGTTGTAGTACTTTACAATTCCAACCTTGGGTCATAGTAAATGGAGTGGGATCTCTTGCCCTGCAGCACATTCATAGTGTACACCAGGGGTCCTCAAACTACGGGCCGCGGGCCACATGCGGCCCGCGGAGCGCATTTACCCGGCCCGCCGGGTGTTTTTGCCTTAGGACATCCCTGTGTTCCGAAAGATGCTTCAAAGGATGCCTCTGAAGTTCCTGCGGCCCGCGTTTACTTTAAAAACGCGGGGACCGCCAAGAGCAGGCGCATGCAGCGACGTCACTGACGTCCCATGCGTGCGCCCATGGCAACCGAGCGCGGAGCAGCGGAGCAGAAGAGAAGAAGCGCGCGCTGGCAGTAGGTAAGTGTTTACCAGCGGCGCGTCCCTTCGGTGTTCTGACCACCGATCCTCCGGTCCTGCTATGGCCGGAGCGGTGGTCGGAACACTGAAATGGGTCAGTACCCAGGCATACAGCCTCCAGCCATACTTTATGGCTGGAGGCTGTATGCCTGTGGGGGAACATACTGCCAACGTAATTTGGGGGACTATACTGCCAGCCTAATGTGGGGGAACATACTGCACCTAATGTGGGGGAATGTACTGCACATAATGTGGGGGAACATACTGCCAGCCTAATGTGGGGGACTATACTGCACCTAATGTGGGGGAACTATACTGCCAACCTAATGTGGGGGAACATACTGCACCTAATGTGGGGGGAACTATACTGCCACATTAGGTGCAGTATGTTCCCAGGCATACATTATGGCTGGAGGCTGTATGCCTGTGGGGGAACATACTGCCAACGTAATTTGGGGGACTATACTGCCAGCCTAATGTGGGGGAACATACTGCACCTAATGTGGGGGAATGTACTGCACATAATGTGGGGGAACATACTGCCAGCCTAATGTGGGGGACTATACTGCACCTAATGTGGGGGAACTATACTGCCAACCTAATGTGGGGGAACATACTGCACCTAATGTGGGGGGAACTATACTGCCAACCTAATGTGGGGGGAATATACTGCCAACCTAATGTGGGGGAACTATACTGCCAAGCTAATGTGGGGGAATATACTGCCAACCTAATGTGGGGGACTATAATGCCAGCCTAATGTGGGGGGACTATACTGCCAGCCTAATGTAGGGGAACACACTGCCAGCCTAATGTGGGGGACTATATTTCACTTAATGTGGGGGAACTATACTGCCAGCCTAATGTGGGGGACTATATTGCACCTAATGTGGGGGACTATACTGCCAGCCTAATGTGGGGGGAACTATACTGCCAGCCTAATGTGGGGGACTATATTGCACCTAATGTGGGGGGACTATACTGCCAGCCTAATGTGGGGGGACTATACTGCCAGCCTAATGTAGGGGAACATACTGCCAGCCTAATGTGGAGGACTATATTTCACCTAATGTGGGGGAACTATACTGCCAGCCTAATGTGGGGGACTATATTGCACCTAATGTGGGGGAACTATACTGCCAGCCTAATGTGGGGGACTATATTGCACCTAATGTGGGGGGACTATACTGCCAGACTAATGTGGGGGGAACTATACTGCCAGCCTAATGTGGGGGACTATATTGCACCTAATGTGGGGGAACTATACTGCCAGCCTAATGTGGGGGACTATATTGCACCTAATGTGGGGGACTATACTGCCAGCCTAATGTGGGGGAACATACTGCACCTAATGTGGGGGAACATACTGCCAGCCTAATGTGGGGGACTATACTGCACCTAATGTGGGGGAACTTTACTGCCAACCTAATGTGGGGGAACATACTGCACCTAATGTGAGGGGAACTATACTGCCAACCTAATGTGGGGGAATATACTGCCAACCCAATGTGGGGGAACTATACTGCCAAGCTAATGTGGGGGAATATACTGCCAACGTAATGTGGGGGACTATACTGCCAGCCTAATGTGAGGGGACTATACTGCCAGCCTAATGCAGGGGAACATACTGCCAGCCTAATGTGGGGCACTATATTGCACCTAATGTGGGGGAACTATACTGCCAGCCTAATGTGGGGGACTATATTGCACCTAATGTGGGGGGACTATACTGCCAGCCTAATGTGGGGGGAACTATACTGCCAGCCTAATGTGGGGGACTATATTGCACCTAATATGGGGGAACATACTGCAAGCCTAATGTGGGGGACTATATTGCACCTAATGTGAGGGAACTATACTGCCAGCCTAATGTGGGGGAACATACTGCCAGCTTAATGTGAGGGAACATACTGCCAGCCTAATGTGGGGGACTATATTGCACCTAATGTGGGGGAACTATACTGCCAGCCTAATGTGGGGGACTATATTGCACCTAATGTGGGGGAATATACTGCCAGCCTAATGTGGGGGACTATATTGCACCTAATATGGGGGGACTATACTGCCAGCCTAATGTGGGGGACTATATTGCACCTAATGTGGGGGAACTATACTGCCAGCCTAATGTGGGGGACTATATTGCACCTAATGTGGGGGGACATACTGCCAACGTAATGTGGGGGACTATATTGCACCTAATCTGGGGGAACATACTACCAGCCTAATGTGGGGGACTATATTGCACCTAATGTGGGGGAACTATACTGCCAGCCTAATGTGGGGGACTATATTGCACCTAATGTGGGGGACTATACTGCCAGCCTAATGTGGGGGACTATATTGCACCTAATGTGGGGGAACTATACTGCCAGCCTAATGTGGGGGACTATATTGCACCTAATGTGGGGGACTATACTGCCAGCCTAATGTGGGGGGACTATATTGCACCTAATGTGGGGGAACATGCTGCCAACGTAATGTGGGGGGACTATAGTGCACCTAATGTGGGGGACTATATTGCACCTAATGTGGGGGAACTATACTGCCAGCCTAATGTGGGGGACTATATTGCACCTAACGTGGGGGAACTATGCTGCCAGCCTAATGTGGGGTACTATATTGCACCTAATTTGGGGGAACTGTACTGCACCTAATATGGGGGAGCTACAACCTAATGTGGGTGAACTATACTGCACCTAATGTGCGGGGGAATTACAACCTAATGTGGGGGAACTACTACCTAATGTGGGGGAACTATACTGCCAAGCTAATATGGGGGAAGTATACTGCACCTAATGTGGGGGAATTGTACTGCACCTAATGTGGGGGAACTGTACTGCCAACCCTAATGTGGGGGAACTGTACTGCCAACCCTAATGTGGGGGAACTACAACCTAATGTGGGGGATCTATACTTCCAACCTAATGTGGGGGGAACTGTGCTGTGTACTTAAAGTGGTAGTCCACTAATAAGATATATAAGTGTGCATAGGAATTTATTCATGTTTTGTTATCTATAGTCCGGCCCTCCAACAGTCTGAGGGACCGTGAACTAGCCCCCCGTTTAAAAAGTTTGAGGACCCCTGGTGTACACACACAGCTTTGAAAGTTAGAGTGTGTTGCACAGATGGTGTTAGTGTTTCCCCTCTGACGTTGCACCTGGTATAATATATCTCATATGTGGCAATGTGATGTTTCATTTGTAAAGACACCGGTGATAATGAAACAACAAGAACACTACTTCTGTGACAAACCTTGCAATAATAAACAGCTTCAGGCTAGGTTTCCATTCAGGTTTTTTTCTGGCAGTTTTTGGATATCTGCCACTGCAGTTTTTGAGCCAAAGTCAGAAGTGGATCCATAAGGGAGGAGAAGTGTAAGTCCTTCCTTTATGTGTCCTATTCCTTTTGAATACACTTCTGGCCTTGGCTCAAAAACTGCAGTTGGCAGTATTCCCCAAAAAAAGCCTGAAAGGCAGAGCAGGGATGAAGGTACTTGATGATGGCTCCGCCCCCAGCACTGGAGAGGATGAGGGCCGAGAGCTGACAGGGCTCCACACAGAGCAGCTTCATGTGAGGTGAGTGATGTCCTGTGTCCTCCATCACTCCCCCCTGATCAGCAGTATATCCTGGGGCTGGGTCATGTGTATAGTAGCAGTCCAGTGGGGTCACTTTCCCTCCTTCAGTGTCCACAGGTCACATTATCAGAACAATTTTTGGGAAAAATCGCGGAAAAATTTAGTGGTTTTACCGCGATTTTTCCATAAATTGTTCTGGTAATGTGACCTGTTGGAGACCTGTGAACACTGGAGGAGGGAAAGTGACCCCTCTGGAACGACAACATGTGAACACACTGCTAGTTTATCATTAACCCCTTAAGGGTACATTCACATGTACAGGATCAGCTGCATATTTTTGCTGCATATTTTGTGCGGCTGATTTTGCAACCCATTAGCTTCAATAGGTAGCAAAATCAGCTGCAGAAAATATACAGCAGATCCTGTACATGTGAATGTACCCTAAGGGCTCATTCAGGGGTGGATCCCCAGCATATTTTACGCTGCGGATCCCCCGACAATGGACCCTACAGTGCTGCCTCCATCTGTGCCTGCTCATAACAGCAATCCGCCACTACGAGCAGACACGCTTTGATGTGTATACTCGCACACATCATGGCCGCTCCTCCTGCTCTCTGAGCTAGGCCAAGAGCAGCTGCGATGTGTGCGAGTATACACATCAAAGCGTGTCTGCTCGTAGCGGAGGATTGCCGTTATGAGCAGGCACAGATGGAGGCAGCACTGTAGGGTCCATTGTCGGGGGATCCGCAGCGTAAAATATGCTGTGGATCCATCCATGTAAATGAGACCTAAGGATGCAAGGCGTATGTGTACGCACAGTGCCTGCTCCCACTGTGTTGTATAAATCATTAGCTAGAACCCTTGGCTAATGTCAGACATCACCAATCAGGCTGATGTTCGACATTAACACTTTAGATGCCGCTATCAAAGTTGATGGTAGTGTCCAAAAGTTTTAACACCTTAAGGACATAGCGTTTTTCCGTTTTTGCACTTTTGTTTTTTTAAAAATCATAACCCTTTCAATTTTGCACCTAAAAATCCATATGATGGCTTATTTTTTGTGCCACCAATTCTACTTTGTAGTGACATCAGTCATTTTACCCAAAAATCTATGTCAAAAACGGAAAAAAAAATCATTGTGCGACAAGAATGTATGAAGATTTTAAATTAAATTTTTTTACATTTTTTTTAAATTAAACATGTTCTGCACAGTGTGTATTTATTTATGATATATATATATATATATATATATACACACACACACGTTTTAAAATTGCCCCCCCACTTTTGTCACTGGCCCCCCATGTGCCCCCCCTAAATATGAATGCTGGAGACGCCACTGACTGTGTGGAAACCTAGCCTCACAGTAGGTTTTCATTGACATAGATCCTTATTTCTCAATAAATTAGTTTTTTTTTTCATTAATAAATTGGCTAAAATGCATTCTCCATATCTTTTTTTTCACCACAATTTATACAGGACTCCAGTAGCAAATGAGGACCATATAGGGGGAGATTTATCAAAACCTGTGCAAAGGAAAAGTTGCCCAGTTGCCCATAGCAACCAATCAGATCGCTTCTTTCATTTTGCAGAGGCCTTGTTAAAAATGAAAGAAGCGAGCTGATTGGTTGCTATGGACAACTGGGCAACTTTTCCTCTTGATAGTTTCTGATAAATCTCCCCCATAGTCTCTAATTCATAGTGGTTAAGGGGTACTTGTGGTAGAAAAGTGTATGTGGGAGATGTTAAGAATAGAGCCTTATGCAATTAAGAATGGAAGGTCACAGTCTAAATATACTTTAGAGTCTTCACCTGTTGGCTTCCAGTGGGTGACTTTAGAAATATGAAAGAGAACCTGGCAGCAGCCTTTTCAAAGTAAAGCTGTTGGCAGTAGTATGTAGGTAATTAAAGGGGTACTCCAGCGCTAAGACATCTTATCCCCTATCCAAAGGATAGGGGATAAGATGCCTGATCGCGGGGGTCCCACTGCTGTGGACCCCCGTGATCTTCCACACCGCACCCCATTAGAAACAGCCCCTGGAGCGTGCTCACTCCGGGTCTGATTACTAGCAATCACGGGGACGAAGCATAGGCCCCTCCATAGGCTTGCATTGAGGGGGCGGAGCCGTGACGTCACTATGCTCCGTCCCCGTGATTGCTAGTATTCTAACAGGGTGCGCCGTGGAAGATCGCGGGGTCCCCAGCGGCGGGACCCCCGCGATCAGGCATCTTATCCCCTATCCTTTGGATAGGGGATAAGATGTCTTAGCGCCGAAGTACCCCTTTAAATACCTATTCTATACATGTACATGCTTTGTGAGTGTGAGTAATATGTTTTTAGATATTAAACTTTGCTTGCTGTCTGTGCTCATCTGCACTCAAGAAGCACATGCTCATCTGAACTCAAGCAGGGAGAGATATAAAAACATTACTCAGACACATGTAGCATGTACATGTGTTGGATGGGTATTACATGACCTGCATCATACTGCCTTCAGGGTTACTTTGAAAAAGCTGCTGATGTGTACCCTTTAAGGTACTCAGAAATGGCAAACTTCCATGCCCTATATCAGGAAGCAGGTCTAGCAGAGACATAACTTGTTGACAACAAAGCTCTGATCCCAGGCGGTGCCCTATTCTGTGTACGACGAGGGGCTCTTGTAAAAGAATCTCCCCTCTGAATATATTCACTCCACCTTGGAAGCAGACAAGAAACCTACCTTGCTTGCACCCCAGTGAGCCTACATGTGAAGACCCTCTACAGTAGTTAAGTAACTTAGTCATTTTACATACACAAGCTAACAAGAACCTTAAGAATGCAAAATTCAGTAAAGCTGTTGTAAAACCACTAATTAAATGGGACAGGGACCAAATATCCATTCTCTTGATTCCAATATTGTAACCTACTAAGCTGTAATCAGGCATTACATTGAGTTTGGGTTCACAAATTGTTTCATGGAATCCTATGGAGAGATTTCTCAAAATCTATGCAGAGGAAAAGTTTTTTTTTTTTTTTTTTAAAGGCCTCTAAAAACAGAAATGTACTATTTTATTGGTTGCTATGGGCAGCTGGTCCTCTTTCTATGCATAGGTTGTGATAAATCTCCCTTCTAATGTTCAGAGGTCTCATTCCTACAATTTGTATATGGGAACCGCTTCGCTGACAAAAGGGGTAGAGTAGCAAAGGAACAATGGGTTAATAGATAACTCTGACATATATAACAAAGACTACGAAATCCAGTAAAGCTCTCATCATTTCCCTATCAAGTCAAAAGTTTGTATAGGTGACAGTAATGCTCTCACACTTTAATGGAAGCAGATTTGTACTGGGACACTTCACCTACAAAACTTTTCAAAAGGCATAGATTGCAGAAAAGGCATAGAGAGGACTTGCCTTCTTGGGGTAATGGCTCCTCAAGAGACAGTAAATGATAGAAAGCTACTGTTGAGAGAATGTTTTGAAGACACTAAGCCGACTGTGTGGTGTTAAGGGGACACAAGCCCAATTGTTGAAATGGGTCTATTTTCCCTGTGTACCAATTACACCATCTTGAGAAGAACTGTTTCACAATTCTCATGTGCATAGGTTGACATTTTTGACAGTAAAGCATTTAGTTACATAATTGTTCACATGAACCTTTGCCGATCCTCCAAGGGCTCAGAGGGCTAGGCCTGGGTTGCTTCCTCTCCCTTAAAAAAAAACTAAGGTACTGCCACCTGCTCAGAACAAGGTGCTTCAACCACCACAAGACCCCTGTGTCCCTTACAAACTAACCACAGGCTATATATTATAGAATGACCCTTTCTTTACCGGTAAATTGGACCTAATTTCAGAATCTAACTATAGAGAGAGGCTGAAGTGAACAACCAACTATATTCATTACCTGTCTATCACAGTAACCAGTACACATTGAAAAACTAGACAGTGGCTTTAAGCTATTTTACTAAATTACTAAAAGCCCATCTACCCCCACATTATATCATATTTATTCACCACTCTTCAATATTGTGGGGTGCCATCTGGCACCCAGGACTGGGTGCATCAGTAATATCTGCACCCAAGAATAGTTATATCCCTACAACATGGCTCATTTTTAATTTCAGTTATTAAAAAATGTTAAAAAAAAGTAACACATTTTACACACACCCGTAATCTGAATCTTTTGTCAGCCAACATAAGGATTTATTGCACAATGAAATTGTCTGTCATAGATACGATACTAAAGCAGGCATAAGCTTATATTTCATGTTAACTATTGAAGTTTAATTTTTGCTAAGATAAAATAAATGTCTTTACAGCTAAAAATATTCATTAGTCAGAAAGTATTATACATGACTGAAAATATATTAATCCTCTTATACTATAGCTCAACACATTTGGGAGTGATTGAATATATTACGATTTTAGGAAGAATGTTAATTCTACTTGGCCTAAAAATAACTGGTTATAAAAGTTTATCTTGTCAAATTGCTATCTAATAAGCAATGCTGGCTCTGCATTCTGCCACATTATGGCCTCAAAGTGGTACTCCGGTAGAAGACATTTAATTTAAACAGATTTATTAATTATTTCTATATAAAAATCTTTATCCTTCCAGTACTTATCAACGGCTGTATGCTGCAGGGCAGTTGAATAGTTCTTTTCTGTCTGACCACAGTGCTCTCTGTTGACACCACTGTCCATGTCAGGAACTGTCCAGAGCAGGAGACGTTTGCTATGGGGATTTGTACCTAACATGGACAGAGAGCACTGTGGTCAGACAGAAAAGAACTATACAACTTCCTCTAGAGCAGCGGTACTCAACTGGCGGACCGTGGTCCAGATCTGTGGCTGTCCTGGCATTCGTATGTATTGGTGTTTTTAAGACACCGATACAAATGAATAGCTGAGCGCCGCCAGAGCAAGGCGGCGCGATTAGCTCTGCCTGCATCATCTGCTCTGGCCAGGCCCGAAAGAAAAGGCCAGAGCAGCGGAGTAGCGCGGGACCTGAGAAGCAGCAGGGCCAGGCTATCCGCGGGGCTAGCCATCTGCGCCAGGACCATAAAAGTGAAAGCAAGGATGCAGGGTCTTGGGGTTGGGGGGTGGTGGTGTTAGGGCACAAGGGGATAAAGGGGTTTGGGGGGGGCATAAAAGGGAAAATAAGAATGATTCAGGGGTCTTAGGGGGTGGGGGGAGTGTTAGAGCAGAAGGGGATAAAGAGGTCTGGGGGACATAAAAGTGAAAATAAGAATGATGCAGGGGTTTTGGGGGGAATAAGGGCAGAACTGGCTGTCTGCCTCACATACAAATTAGGACAGCTGCACACGGCCCCTTTGGGAACACTGTGTCAGTGTGAGAGAAATATCTTGGCAGGTGGGGAGTGTTAGGGCAGAAGGGGACAGAGGGGTCTGGGGGATGTAAAGAAGGATGATGCAGGGATCTTGGGGGGCAGAGGAGTCTAGAGGAGGACTTAGGGGTCGGGCGCAGAGGAGTCTGGATGAAGACTTAGGGGTCAGGGGGGCAGAGGTTTCTGGGGGTATCTATATGAGGGGGGGAAGAGGAGTCTGGATCAGGACCTAGGGGTCTAGTGGGACTTAAAGCCCATCCACATTGATTCCATTCCTCCGGTGGAAATCTGCTTGCAGCAGAGTCCAAATGCTTTCAATGGTTTTCTGCTGCTCAGTGCATACTGTGGAATTGCCACAGGGGAATTCCCCCAGCAGAATGGACGTACACCCAAAGAATGAACATGTTCTTTAGGTGGACGTTCATTCTGCTGGTGGAATTCCACTGGACTGCATTGTCATCTATAGAGATGGCGCACATCTGTGCAGTCCTACTGCCAATGGCTCCAGTGGTGCCTGCAGCAAGCGGATATTCTGCCGACTAAATGTCCACAGTGTGAAGAAACCCTTAGGAGTCTGCAGGAGGAGGGGAAAATTGGTCTGGGGGGAGTACACGGGTTGGATTCTGACAGAGGAAACAGTGTCTGGCAGTATTATTTTAGGGGTCATGATGTCTGGCAGGGTTATAATGATTATTGTTGTCATACAGAGCATGAGGATTTACTAACAAAGTAACCAATGATGTGCGGGCATCAGACTCTGCAGAGAAGATGGAGATGAAAGAAGATAAAGACCAGAGGAAGAAGAAAAGAAAAGACAACAGAGAAGACGTCTCCTGTGAGTTATTATACAATTGTGTATGCTGCCTGATGGTGCCCCATCAGAGCTGGAGTCACTTGTCATTTCTGCAGTGATGATGGGTGACACTGTACCACAATCTGTGTTACAAAACTACAACTCCCATAATACCTGAAGCTTTGCAGGCATGATGAGAGTTGTAGCTTTGCAACAGCTGGGGAGCCACTTAAACCGAGGTGATTTTAGATTATGCAGCCTATTTTATTTTAATGTGTGTCTGACTTTTGCTTCACCCACCGTAAAAACAATGAGCTGCATAGTTCAACATGCCCGGGCCTATTTTTGCTTATAATTCGCTTCAGGACAAGTGGCAATATAATATTTGGAGGCCCAGCATGTGGTAGTTTTATACTTGGGCACAGTGTGAGGCAGCATTATAATCAGGGGCACAATTTGTGACAGTATTATACTCAGGGGCATGGTGTGTGGCAGTATTATACTCAGGGGCATAGTGTGTGGCATTTTTATACTCAGGGGCATGGTGTGTGACAGTATTATACTCAGGGGCACAGTGTGTGGCAGTATTATACTCAGGGGCACGGTGTGTGGCAGCATTACACTCAGGGGCACGATGTGTGGCAGCATTATACTCAGGGAAACGGTGTGTGGCAGCATTATACTCAGGGGCACGGTGTGTGGCAGCATTACACTCAAGGGCACGGTGTGTGGCAGCATTATACTCAGGGAAACGGTGTGTGGCAGTATTATACTCAGGGGCATGGTGTGTGTGGCAGTATTATACTCAGGGGCATGGTATGTGGCATTTTTATACTCAGGGGCATGGTGTGTGACAGTATTATACTCAGGGGCACGGTGTGTGGCAGCATTACACTCAGGGGCACGGTGTGTGGCAGCATTATACTCAGGGAAACGGTGTGTGGCAGTATTATACTCAGGGGCATGGTGTGTGGCAGTATTATACTCAGGGACACGGTGTGTGGCAGTATTATACTCAGGGGCACGGTGTGTGGCAGCATTACACTCAGGGACACGGTGTGTGGCAGCATTATACTCAGGGACACGGTGTGTGGCAGTATTATACTCAGGGGCATGGTGTGTGGCAGTATTATACTCAGTGACACGGTGTGTGGCAATATTATACTCAGGGGCAATGTGTGTGGCAGCATTACACTCATGGCCATGGTGTGTGGCAGTATTACACTCAGGGGCATGGTGTGTGGCAGTATTATACTTAGGGGCATGGTGTGTGTGGCAGTATTATACTCAGGGGCATGGTGTGTGGCAGTATTATACTCAGGGGCATGGTGTGTGGCAGTATTATACTCAGGGGCATGGTGTGTGGCAGTATTATACTCAGGGGCACGGTGTGTGGCAGTATTATACTCAGGGGCACAGTGTGTGGCAGTATTAGATCAGGGGTATAGTGTTTGACAGCATTCTATTTAGGTATACAGCATGTGGCAAAATTATATTCAGGGGCATAGTGTGTGAGAGTATTATACCAGGGGCACAGTATGTGGCAGTTATATATTTAGGGGCACAGTGTGTGGCAGTTATATATTCAGGGGCACAGTGTGTGGCAGTATTATACCAGGGGCACAGTGTGTAGCAGTATTATACCAGGGGGAACAGTGTTTGGCAGTTATATATTCAGGGGCACAGTGTGTGGCAGTATTATAACAGGGGCACAGCATGTAGCAGTTGGAGAACGGTTATGACTTATTAAGTACTAATTATGTTCTACAGTACAACAGGCAGCACCTATTTCTGGCATGGCACTGCAGCCGCTAGGTGTGAACCAGGTCTTAGGGTTTTGCTCGGACCTTCACCGGATGGCAGACCTGGAAATGCGGACCCCTACTAAAAGTAGTTGACTACCCCTGCTCTAGAGCATACAGCAGCTGATAAGTACTGGAAACATCCATATTTCTGAATAGACGTAATTTACAAATCTGTTTAACTATTTTGGCGCCAATTGATATAAAAAAAATAGTTTTCCACCAAAATACCCCTTTAAACACTTAACCATTAAGGACCAAGCCCATTTTCACCTTAAGGACCAGAGCGTTTTTTGCATATCTGACCACTGTCACTTTAAGCATTAATAACTCTGGGATGCTTTTACTTTTCATTCTGATTCCGAGATTGTGACATATTTATATTCACATTCCAAATAAATTATATATTGATTCACATATACAATATGTCTACTTTATATTTGCATCATAAAGTTGACATGTTTTTACTTTTGGAAGACATCAGAGGGCTTCAAAGTTCAGCATCAATTTTCAATTTTTCCCGAAATTTTCAAAATCGGAATTTTTCAGGGACCAGTTCAGTTTGAAGTGGATTTGAAGGGCCTTCATATTAGAAATACCCCATAAATGACCCCATTATAAAAACTGCACCCCCCAAACTATTCAAAATGACATTCAGAAAGTTTGTTAACCCTTTAGGTGTTTCACAGGAATAGCAGCAAAGTGAAGGAGAAAATTCTAAATCTTCATTTTTTACACGTGCATATTCGTGTAGATCCAGTTTTTTAATTTTTACAAGGGGTAAAAGGAAAAAAGACCCACACGATTTGTAACCCAATTTATCTCGAAAGGAAATATCTCATATGTGTATGTGAAGTGTTCGGCGATCGTGAACACAGACCAGTGTTCCAAAAATGACATTATGTGAAAGGTCTAGTTTCCAAAATGGGGTCACATGTGGGGGGGTCCATTTTTCTGGCACTATGGGGGCTTTGTAAACACACGTGGCCTTCAATTCCGGACAAATTTTGTCTCCAAAAGCCCAATGGCGCTCCCTCTCTTCTGAGCATCATAGTGCACCTGCAGAGCACTTTACATCCACATATGGGGTATGTTCTTACTCAGAAGAAATTGGGTCACACATTTTGGGGGACTTTTATCCTATTTTACCTTGTGAAAATGAAAGATTTTGGGTAACACCAGCATTTTAGTTAAAACATTTTTTTTTCATTTTTCCCATCCAACTTTAACGGAAATTTGTCAAACAGCTGTTGGGTGTTAAGGCTCACTATACCCCTTGTTACTTTCCGTGAGGGGTGTAGTTTCCAAAATGGGGTCACACCTGGGTATTTATTTTTTGCGTTTATGTCAGAACCGCTGTAAAATCAGACACCCCTGTGCAAATCACCAATTTAGGGCTCAAATGTACATAGGGCGCTCTCACTCCTGAGCCTTGTTGTGCGTCCGCAGAGCATTTTACACCCACATATGGGGTATTTCCGTACCTCTTGTGAAAATAAAAAGTATGGGGCAACACCAGCATGTTAGTGTAATTTTTTTTATTTTTTTACACTAACAGGCTGGTGTAGACCCACATTTTTCCTTTTCATAACAGGTAAAAGGAGAAAAAGTCCCACAAAATTTGTAGTGCAATTGCTCCTAAGAACGGAAATACCCCATATGTGTCCCTAAACTGTTTCCTTAAAAAGAGAAAAGAGGAAAGGCGCTCCCTGTGTAGTAAAGCCAGCACGAGGGTAGAGAGGAGAATTAATGCAATATCCGTGCTCACCCTGCTGAGTTGTGTGAGGACATACACAACTATGCTGAATACATGTGATTTTTAAGGATCACAATCCTGTAGTCTGCAGCCTTCCTGGAGGATGTGTGGAATAAAACAAGACTTCAGGGAGAAACCAGGATTTTCGGCGCTGACCAAAGAGAAGGTATCGGAGCCCAGGTAAAGGAAGGAGGTTTATTAGCAACGCGTTTCACCGCGCTTGCGCGGCTTCATCAGGCTTAATACACGGCAGTTGTACCAGGGTTATATACCCACACGGGATTAACCCATGAAGTGCCTAATTAAAATATATTACAAAAAAACAATATAAAATGTATAAATAACAATGAGCATAAATACACATTTATAACACTCAGCACTGATCTTAATGAAATATTATATAAATTATAGCTATAAAATTAAGAGGACATATATAGAGGTAAAAAATGAAAAAATAGCCGCATAGTGTGAATTTGATGAAGGATAAGAACAAGACCAAGGTTCCCATCGGGCGTAACCAGTTTAACCAAATGGTTGATAGAAGGAGTTGCATGATTCATACCAAGAACATCAAATAAAGGAAGCACAAAAAACTTAGCGAAAAACCTGGTTCCAAATAATTATTAAAGTAAAAAATGTATAAATAAAAAAATATATTGATGAGAATATGAATGACGGATAGAACAAAATCAACGAGTATTTTCAATTGTCTCATTCAAACCGTGCGGAAATAAAGTTACCAACTTATGAATCCAAAAACTCTCACGGTTAATTAAACGTTGGAATCTATTGGAAATACCCTTTGGGACCGATTCCAAGATAATCAAATTTAAAGACTCTATGCAACTATTGTGTTTTAATGAAAAATGTTTAGAAATGCTATGTAGCATATACTCATGTCTGATATTCCATCTATGGCGATTCATACGTGCCCGAACTGTTTGTACAGTGCGGCCTACGTATTGTAAACCGCACTGACAAGACAGTAAATATATGGCAAAATTAGTGTCGCAGGTAAGAATACCTTTGACTTTGTATTCTTTATGTGTATACGCTGATTTAAATACAGTTGTGGATTTAATTAAATCACAGCACATGCAGCGAGACCGGCCGCATGGAGAGCAGATGGCACCCGTCTGAACTGTGTCTATAACTATAGGTTTCAGTTTACCAAGGGCAATAAGATTTTGTAAATTACGAGATCTTCTAAATGTAATATTAGGAGTAGTAGGAAGAAAACTTTTAAGAATTGGATCATTACACAAAATGGGCCAATGTTTGGATAATATTTTTTTAATGTTAGTAGCTTCGTTATTGAAATTAGTAATAAAATTATATTTGTGATTAAATGTTTTCAAGAGTGACATATTATTTAGGGACGGTGACTTAGGTGTGACCAATTCTAATTGTGTTTTTCCTTTTCCTTTTTTATAGGCATCGGAGAGTAATTTATTGGGATAACCTTTTTCACGAAAACGCCCCCTAAGGACAGCGGCCTGCGCATCAAAACTGTCATCTGATGTACAGTTCTTTCTGACGCGCAGGTACTGACCATAAGGGACACCACGGAGCCAGATAGGATAATGTGCACTTTCATAGCTAAGAAAGCTATTAATATCAACTTTTTTGAAAAAAGTTTTGGTACTTATGTGTCCCAAATCTGATCTGGATATTTCCAGATCCAAAAATTGAATAACATGAGTGGAATATTGCTTAGTAAAATTAAGCCCCCAAGAATTTTGATTTAATTCACCAACAAATTGCTCTGCCTGCGAAAAAGAGCCACTCCAAATTATGAATAAATCGTCAATATATCTCCGAAAAAAGCAAACAAACTCAATAAATGCAGGGGACTGTTCCATAACTAGGGACTCGAATTGCCCCATAAATGAAGTTTTGTATAGGCAGACCAGGGGCTGTGCCATGGGGACTCGTTTCGCCCCTAGTTATGCTAATCTATTTATGGGGCGATTCGAGTCCCTAGTTATGGCACAGTCCCCTGCATTTATTGAGTTTGTTTGCTGTTGTTTGCTTTTTTCGGAGATATATTGACGATTTATTCATAATTTGGAGTGGCTCTTTTTCGCAGGCAGAGCAATTTGTTGGTGAATTAAATCAAAATTCTTGGGGGCTTTTTTTTCGCTAAGTTTTTTTGTGCTTCCTTTATTTGATGTTCTTGGTATAAATCATGCAACTCCTTCTATCAACCATTTGGTTAAACTGGTTACGCCCGATGGGAACCTTGGTCTTGTTCTTATCCTTCATCAAATTCACACTATGCGGCTATTTTTTCATTTTTTACCTCTATATATGTCCTCTTAATTTTATAGCTGTAATTTATATAATATTTCATTAAGATCAGTGCTGAGTGTTATAAATGTGTATTTATGCTCATTGTTATTTATACATTTTATATTGTTTTTTTGTAATATATTTTAATTATGCACTTCATGGGTTAATCCCGTGTGGGTATATAACCCTGGTACAACTGCCGTGTATTAAGCCTGATGAAGCCGCGCAAGCGCGGTGAAACGCGTTGCTAATAAACCTCCTTCCTTTACCTGGGCTCCGATACCTTCTCTTTGGTCAGCGCCGAAAATCCTGGTTTCTCCCTGAAGTCTTGTTTTATTCTTAACTGTTTCCTTGAAATACGACAGGGCTCCGAAGTGAGAGGGCGCCATGCGCATTTGAGGACTAAAGTAGGGATTGTTGTTGGGAAATGCTGGGAGTTGTTGTTTCTCAACAGCTGGATGCTCCATTTTGGAAACACTGCCGTATGATCCGTTTTTTTTTTTTTTTTTTTTTTTGGGGGGGAGGGGAAAGTGTAAGGGGGTGTATATGTAGTGTTTTACCCTTTATTATGTGTTAGTGTAGTGTAGTGTTTTTATGGTAGATTCGCACTGGCAGGGGTTTATGGTGAGTTTCCAGCTAGGAGTTTGCGCTGTGGTGGAAAATTTGCCGCAGCTCAAACTTGAAGCAGGAAACTTACTGTACATTCACTGTACATTCACATGGGGGTTGGCAAACCTTTTGCAACAGCTGGAGTCACACTGGTTGGAAACATTCAGTTAGGTTCTGTTACCTAACTCAGTATTTTCCAACCAGTGTGCCTCCAGCTGTTGCAAAACTACAACTCCCAGCATGTACTGATCACCGAAGGGCATGCTGAGAGATTAAGTTATGCAACAGCTGGACGTATGCAACTAAATCTATCAGAATGCAGAGACAGCTGTTTGCTGTTTGTCCATGCTGAGAGTTGTAGTTTTGCAACATCTGAAGGGCCACAGTTTAGAGACCACTGCACAGTGATCTCCAAACTGTGGCCCTCCAGATGTTGCAAAACTACAAATCCCAGCATTTTTACTATAAATCCCAGAATGTGGCCCCTGGGGTAATGAGCTAGTTATACATGGTTCCACTTCGAGCACCCGATAAACATATAGTTTTGCCAGAGGAAGCCATGGCCATCGAAACATTTACCATGCAGTGACCAAGTTGAAGAGTCAGAATGGTCATCTTTGTAATACAGGAATAGCACTAGAGCCATTTGTACTGAGCTATAATATCCATATGCTTATATTTTAATTAAACAACATTTTGAAATACTAATAGTTTTCAGAAACTTCTTTTTAAGTAGGGCTATGTTCAGATTGCATTTAATTGTACAAAATAACTTTAATTTCTACACTACGAGTAGTGGTGAAAGACATTTTAATGTATGGTAAAAATGATGTAATCTTTATCCTGCTGGTCAATACAATTAAAACAGTAGCAAATTATAATGTTTTTGTTTTGTCTTGACTTTTTAAAGAAATACATTTTTTTATTGCTCTTCCTTGTCATATTCTGAACACAATGAATTGTGTGGGGTGCTTTTTTTGCAGGCTGAGCTAAAGTTTTTATTGGTACTAGTTTGGGGTAAACAGGCCTTTTTGGTCACGTTCTACTCCATGTTTTTTGGGAGGTGATGTAACAAAAAAAGAAAAACAACCTGGGAGGAGATTTTTTTTATATTAACCCTTCCCGACCTATGACGTTCTGGTACGTCATGAGTCGTGTAAGGGGAATATGACGCGGGCCCGCGGGTTGGGTCCGTGTCATAACCGGGGGATCCCTGCTGCTATGAGCAGCTGACATCTGCCGGTAATGAAGGACATTGCAGCTGGCTCCGATGTCTGTCATTGAAATGGTTAAATGTAGTGATCAATAGCGATCATTGCATTTAAACATAGGGGTACTCCGGTGCTTAGACATCTTATCCCCTATCCAAAATATAGGGGATAAGCTGCCTGATTGCGGGGGTCCCGCCGCTGGGGACCCTCGTGATCTTGCATGAACGCACCCCGTTATAATTAGTCCCCGGAGCGTGTGATTACTGTCGATCACGGGGCCGGAGCATTGTGAAATCACGCCCCCGCCACCGTGTGACGTCACGCTCTGCCCCCTCAATGAAAGCCAATGGGAGGGGGCATGACAGCTGTGTGGTTTAGCTAACCTAATATTTTAATAGTTTGGAAATTTACACATGCGGCGGTACCACATATGATTATTTTTATTCTGTATACATTATTTTATTTAAAAAATGGGAAGAGGGGGGCAATTTTAATAGGGAATGGGGTAATAAACTTTTATAAAAAAAAATGTTTACACTTTTTTTTTTTAGCCCATAAGGGGCTAAAACATGCAATCCTCTGATTGCATACACTGATCAGGGTTATGCCATTGCAAAGCACTGATCAGTGTAACTGGCGATCTGTTGCTCTAGCCTGCTGCGCACGCATGGAGCAATAGATTGCTGATCAGACAATGGAGAGACAGGATCCTCCCATCGTCCGGTAAGCTGATCGGGACATCACGATTTTGTCACGATAGTCCCGATCAGCTCCGCTGAGCTTCCAGAATTCTTTTACTTTAGCTTTAGATGCCGCAATCAACTTTGATCGCAGCATCTAAAGGGTTAATGCCGGGTATCAGCACGATTGGCTGTGCCTGTAATTAGCCGTGGGTCCTGGCTGCCCACCAGGTTTAACCCGTTCTCTGCCAGTAAGAATGGTTTAAACCCGTTAAACTGGACCAGGGCTTACAGATACGCCCTGCATCCTTAACCCCTTAAGGACCCAGCCATTTTACACCTTAGGACCCGGCCATTTTTTGAACATCTGACCACTGTCACTTTAAACATTAATAACTCTGGAATGCTTTTAGTTATCATTCTGATTCCGAGATTGTTTTTTCGTGACATATTCTACTTTAACATAGTGGTAAAAATTTTGTGGTAACTTGCATCCTTTCTTGGTGAAAAATCCCAACATTTGATGGAAAATTTGAAAATTTAGCATTTTTCTAACTTTGAAGCTCTCTGCTTGTAAGGAAAATGGATATTCCAAATATTTTTTTTACTTTATTAACATATACAATATGTCTACTTTATGTTTGCATCATAAAATTGACGTGTTTTTACTTTTGGAAGACACCAGAGGGCTTCAAAGTTCAGCAGCAATTTTCCAATTTTTCACATAATTTTCAAACTCACTATTTTTCAGGGACCAGTTCAGGTTTGAAGTGGATTTGAAGGGTCTTCATCTTAGAAATACCCCACAAATGACCCCATTATAAAAACTGCACCCCCCAAAGTATTCAAAAGGACATTCAGTCAGCGTTTTAACCCTTTAGGTGTTTCACAGGAATAGGAGAAAATTGAAGGAGAAAATTCACAATCTTAATTTTTTACACTCGCATTTTCTTGTAGACCCAATTTTTGAATTTTTACAAGGGGTAAAAGGAGAAAATGTATACTTATATTTGTAGCCCAATTTCTCTTGAGTAAGCACATACCTCATATGTCTATGTAAAGTGTTCGGCGGGCGCAGTAGAGGGCTCAGAAGCGAAGGAGCGACAAGGGGATTTTGGAGAGTACGTTTTTCAGAAATGGTTTTTGGGGGGGATGTTGCATTTAGGAAGCCCCTATGGTGCCAGAACAGCAAAAAAAAAAACACATGCCATACCATTTTGAAAACTAGACCCCTTGAGGAACATAACAAGGAATTAAGTGAGCCTTAATACCCCACAGGTGTTTCACGACTTTTGCATATGTAAAAAAAATATATATATTTCACTAAAATGTGTGTTTCCCCCCCAAATTTCCCTTTTTTGCAAGGGTTAATAGCAGAAAATACCCCCAAAATTTGTAACCTCATCTCTTCTGAGTATGGAGGTACCCCATAAGTTGACCTGAAGTGTACTACGGGCGAACTACAATGCTCAGAAGAGAAGGAGTCATATTTGGCTTTTTGAGAGCAAATTTTGCTTGGGGGCATGTCGCATTTAGGAAGCCCCTCTGGTACCAGGACAGCAAAAAAAAAAAACACATGGCATACCATTTTGGAAACTAGACCCCTTGAGGAACGTAGAAAGCAATTCAGTGAGCCTTAATACCCCACAGGGGTTTCACGACTTTTGCGTACGTAAAAAAATAAATAAAAAAAATGTCACTAAAATGTGTGTTTCCCCCCCAAATTTCACATTTATGCAAGGGTTAATAGCAGAAAATACCCCCAAAATTTGTAACCCCATCTCTTCTGAGTATGGAGGTACCCCATAAGTTGACCTGAAGTGCACTACGGGCAAACTACAATGCTCAGAAGAGAAGGAGTCCTATTTGGCTTTTTGAGAGCAAATTTTGCTCGGGGGGCATGTCGCATTTAGGAAGCCCCTATGGTGCCAGGACAGCAAAATAACCCCCACATGGCACACCATTTTGGAAACTAGACCCCTTGAGGAATGTAGCAAGGGGTACAGTGAGCATTTACCCCCCACTGGTGTCTGTCAGATCTTTGGAACAGTGGGCTGTACAAAATTTTTTATTTGCACAGCTCATTGTTCCAAAGATCTGTCAGACACCAGTGGGGTGTAAATTCTCACTGCACCCCTCATTACATTCCGTGAGGGGTGTAGTTTCTAAAATGGGGTCACATGTGGGGTTTTGATTTTTTTTGCGTTTGTCAAAACCGCTGTAACAATCAGCCACCCCTGTGCAAATCACCTCAAATGTACATGGTGCACTCTCCCTTCTGGGCCTTGTTGTGCGCCCCCAGAGCACTTTACGCCCACATATGGGGTATCGCCGTAGTCGGGAGAAACTGCATTACAAATTTTGGGGGGCTTTTTTCCCTTTTACCTCTTGTCAAAATGAAAAGTATAGGGCAACACCAGCATGTTAGTGTAAATTTCTTTTTTTTTACACTAACATGCTGGTGTAGACCCCAACTTCCCCTTTTCATAAGGGGTAAAAGGAGAAAAAGCCCCCAAAATTTGTTAGGCAATTTCTCCCGAGTACGGCGATACCCCATATGTGGCCCTAAACTGTTGCCTTGAAATACGACAGGGCTCCGAAGTGAGAGCGCCATGTGCATTTGAGGCCTGAATTAGGGATTTGCATAGGGGTGGACATAGGGGTATTCTACGCCAGCGATTCCCAAACAGGGTGCCTCCAGCTGTTTCAAAACTCCCAGCATGCTTGGACAGTCAACGGGTGTCCGGCAATACTAGGAGTTGTTGTTTTGCAACAGCTGGAGGCTCCATTTTGGAAAGAGTGGCGTACCAGACGTTTTTCATTTTTATTGGGGAGGGGGGCTGTGTAGGGGTATGTGTATATGTAGTGTTTTTTACTTATTTTATTTTCTGGTATTGTACTGTTTTTAGGGTACAGTCACACGGGCGGGGGATTACAGCGAGTTTCCTGCTGCGAGTTTGAGCTGCCGCGCAAAATTGGCTGCATCGCAAACTTGCAGCCTGATACTCACTGTAAGCCCCTGCCCATGTGAATGTACCCTGAACATTCAAGGGGGGGGGGGGGACCTCCAGCTGTTGCAAAACTATAACTCCCAGCATGTACGGTCTATCAGTGCATGCTGGTAGTTATAGTTTTGTAACAGATGGAGATACACGGGTTGGGAAACACTGAGTTAGGAAACAGACAATGTTTCCCAACCAGTGTGCCTCCAGTTGTTGCAAAACCACAACTCCCAGCATACCCAGGCAGCCGAAGGGCATATTGGGAGTAGTGGTTACGCAACAGCTGGAGGAGAACAGTTTGGGACCACTGTGTAGTGGTGTCCAAGCTGTAGCCCTCCAGATGTTGTAAAACTACAACTCCCAGTATGCCAAAACTGTCCAGGCATGCTGGGAGTTGTAGTTGTGCAACATCTGAAGGGCCAGATGTTACATAACTACAACTCCCAGCATGCCTGGACAGTAAGGGCATGCTGAGGATGTGTAGTTTTGCAACATCTGGAAGGGCACAGTGGTCTCCAAACTGTGGACCTCCAGATGTTGCAAAACTGCAACTCCCAGCATGCCCAGACGCCAAGGACTGTCTGGGAATGCTGGGAGTTGTAGTTTACAGGGTCCCATTACAGCAATGCATGTCGCTTTACGGCGACGTGCATTGCTGTAAAGGGCCCGACCGCGGGTGAAGAGGAACTCACCTGTCGCCGCCGCCGTCTTCATCGCCGGGATCCGGGTCTTCAGGGACGAGGTAAGTACCGGGGCCGGTCCCCAGCACTCCCCCGTCCCCAGCCGCGTCCTCCGGTCTTCCTCCCGTCCTCTCCAGACTTCCAGGGGCCGGGCAGGACGGGAGGAAGTAACCGCCCCCCCCTGCGATTGGTCGGTTTACTAACCGAAGAATCGCAGGGGATCGGAGGAGGTGGCAGGCTTACCACCTCGCTCCTATACTTTAGCATGGTCCTGGCTGTCTGTGACATCCAGGATCATGCAAAATTACCGGGCGGTCGGGTCCCAGAGACCCGATCAGCCCGGTATTGCCGCAGATCGCAAGGGCGATTTCCTACATGGCCCCCCTCAGCGTTTGCCCTGGATGCCTGCTGAAGCATTTCAGCAGGCATCCGCTTCCGATCTCTGCCCGGGGCGCGTCAGAGACCGGAGAAACACCAGGACGTACTAGTACGTCCTGGGTCCTTAAAGCCCAGGGTGCCAGGATGTTCTAGTACGTCCTGGGTCCTTAAGGATTTAAAGGGGTATTCCAGGCAAAACCTTTTTTTTTATATATATCAACTGGCTCCAGAAAGTTAAACATATGTGTAAATTACTTCTATTAAAAAATCTCAATCCTTCCAATAGTTATTAGCTTCTGAAGTTTTCTGTCTAACTGCTCAATGATGATGTCACGTCCCGGGAGCTGTGCATGATGGGAGAATATCCCCATAGGAACTGCACAGCTCCCGGGACATCAAAGAGCAGTTAGACAGAAAACAACAACTCAACTTCAGAAGCTAATAACTATTGGAAGGATTAAGATTTTTTAATAGAAGTAATTTACAAATCTGTTTAACTTTCCGGAGCCAGTTGATATATAAAAAAAAGTTTTGGCCTGGAATATCCCTTTAAGGATCAGGGATGCAGCCTGCTTCCTCAAGAGGTTAAGTGATGGGTAGCAGGGTTTTTATGGTGCATTGCTCTCACTCCTACTAATACATTTCATTACTTGCATTATTTCCCAGCTACCTCCGCCCTACAGCTTGTTTGTTGACCTTTATCTATGAGTATAAGCCATTAGGGAATATAGCAGTGCCACCTGAGCAATTTATAAAAGTACAACTTGTCCCACAAAAAATAAACCCTAATACAACTTTGTGAGTGGAAAAATAAAAAAGTTATGGGTCTTAGAATGTGAGGAGCAAAATAAAACGCGAGCCAAAAAAATAAATAATTGCTGGGTCATGAAGGGGTTAAAAATATATATTTTTTCCTATACTATTTTTTAGTCCCCCAGGAGGCTTGTACAAAGGATCTTTTCTATTACTTATCCAGTACACTGTAATACAATTGTATTGTACTGTATAGGTACTGTAATGTTGACAGGCTATAATAGTTCATCTGCCATGTCTGCCATGGAGGTCTTCAGAAAGCCCTGAACTTGCAGGTGTACTAATCGAAACCTTGACAGAACTTACGCCTGTCTGATAACTACCTAGATGCTGTGGTTACTATTAACTGTGGCATCTAGAGACTTAAGCTACTGGCAATGGAGTGATCTCTGATACTGGTCAGTTGAAAATAACTGCCAGCACCTGCCAGGTATCAAGTGAACTCCATACTCCATAGTTCCCCTCCCAACATATTCTGTACATAGACAAGAGAAATGTCTGATGGATCAGTATTATTTCTCTGTTTGTATTGTCGGTCCAACATATGGAGGGTGGAATTCCAACGGGTGGAAACGTTGCATATCAGACTATGTTGGGGGATGCTGTTCTGATGCTGCAGCTCAAGGAGGGTCTGCTTTGCGGTGTATGAGTGGCTGAAGTGCATGCAAAATTTCCTGGCCATTTTTAGGATGTATTGCAGATGGGTGGAAGACTTAAGGAACCTCTTGACAACCAGATTGAACATGTATACCATTCAGGGGGCGCATGGCTCAGGCTTCCTTGACGTGGTGCAGACAAGATGTTCTTCTGGTTGTCGGTCACCATGGTTCCCATTTTTAGTTGTCACGGAGAAAGTCATGATTTCATTTGATGAATCACTTTGAGCTGTTCCTCCCGTGTGACTCTGTTCGCCAAGGCAAACCAGGTGAAGAACAGCATGACACCACTGTGCCCTGCAAACTTGGTATGCTGGAGGGGCATTGTGACTTGTCCGTGCAGTGGAAGCTGAGGACATGGTGGAGGAGGAGGCAGAGTTGGACATTGTCACAGGACCAACGGCTGGAGAGCATTGAGGCAGAAGCGGCGTGACCTGGCCAAGTTGCTGGTGTGGCTGTGCAGGAACCACATTCACCCAGTGGGCCGTAAAGAACATGTGTTATCCTTGACCGTAGTTACAGCTCCACATGTTGGTGCTGCCGTACAGTTTGGTACACACCGACAGGCTAAAGGACTGGCCCACCTTCTGTTCTACATATTTATGCAGAGCTGGTACTGCCTTTTTCGAAAATAAATTACGGCTGGGGACTCTCCACCTCGGCTCGTCCTTGCTGTATAGTGGAGCTGAGCCCACAGCATACACCGACTGTTGACTGGGGGTGTCGGATGTCACTTGGGATGAAGTGGATGACTGAGTTAACCAATCAATGACGGCTACTGGGTTGCTGGTCGAGACATGACTGCTAGCTGACACTGGGAACTCAGACCTCTTGCTGCAACTCCTGCTGCCATGCGCCCCTACTCTGCTGCAACCTCTGCCTGCGCCTGATAAATTTAGGCCTCTGCCACTCCTCTGTGCATGGCCTGGCATTTCTCTGCCCGACATACTTGTAGAACAGTGGTGTGCGTATATATTTTACTTTTTATAAAGCAATATGCCCCTATATGGCGGAACACTCAATGTGTGTGTATACATCCCTGCTTTTACACTAACAGACCACTATACGCTTTAAACAGTAAACAGGTACAACAGAGGAGTGCGTATATATATTTCACTTTTTTCTATAGAGTAATACTCCCCAGTACGGTTGCACAGAAAAAAGCGTAAAAAACTAGTGCGTATGCCAAGATTGGACAGGAAAGGAGTGCAAACTATACTCGCCTACTGCCCTATCCATGCCTACTTACGTACCCGCCCTAAGCGATGGGTGTGTAACCAGGATAATAGTCCCTACCTAGACAAGTGAGGGACATATTTGTCAAAATAAAATACAATAATACAGACTCAGTTTAAGGAACAGTAGGGAACAAACAGACTAACAAAGGAAAACTAACACACTCACACAAGTCAAAGTCCACTATCCGCGTCAAAAGCCAATACCTATGCTTTTATAGTTCTGTGATTTTATACATGTGATGTTCCTTCTCTGAACCAATGTGTGTACCTAAGTGTTTTGTGAATTCCTTAATTGACATGCCCTTTTAAAGGTCACCATGAGGATATTTATTGTCTTCCCTGCCATTCTTGTGTATGCACCTGCCTGACGAAGGGTCCATTATGGACCGGAAACGCGTTGTTTTGTGCCAATAAATTTGCTTTTCGGACAATAATTCTGTGTCCGCATCTATCTATTTCATCTGATCCACACCTAGAAGCTTACATTTTGTTTATTTTTGAGCATCATTCCACTGGACCAGCGTTTCTGATTCCGGACAAGCTACGGCTGCAGATCCAAGCACCACATTTAACCAGATGTCTATTGAGGTGTTGTTCTCTTAGCACAACCCCACATGGTGAGTGTAAATCCGCTTATCATTTTATTGTTACTGTTTGACATATTACACTAGGGGCGCATATCCCTTTTTCCTTTTTTTCTGTGACTGTAGGCAAGGCACACTTTTCTTTGTACTCCTCACTTCTTTGCCGCCACACACGCTTGACACCATCTGAACCAATTAAATTCATCTTGGCCTTTTCTTGCGCTTAATCTTTAGAAGAGGCTTCCTTCTGGTATGACAACCGTGCCGACTAATTTGATGCAATGTGGCGTATGGTCTGAGCACTGACAATCAAAGCAAAAGGTGGCAACTTTGAAGAACCTAGAATATTACATATTTTCGGTTGTTTCACACTTTTTTGTTATGTATATAATTCCACATGTGTTAATTCATAGTTTTAATGCCTTCAATGTGAATCTACAATTTTCATAGTCATGAAAATAAAGAAAACTCTGAATGAGAAGGTGTGTCCAAACTTTTGGTCTGTACTGTACATGTCCCACATAAAAAATAAATTGGTTTGGTGTGCAAAACCTGTTTACCAAATTTATATTTTAAACTTGGTAAACAGGTTTTGCACACCAAACCAGTTTATTTTTTATGTGTGACATGTATGTTTATTCATTTATCTCACCATTATTTTAGTATCCTTTTGTGGACCTGATGAAGGCGCATGTGAGCGCCGAAACGCGTTGTCCTAAAATATTTCAATAAATTGTCCTGTGCAACCGTGGCGATTTGAGTCCGTCCTTTGACAGCAGGAGCGCTCTACTAAATTCCCCACCCTTATCTACCCATTCTTCCTCCAGGGCTCTCTGCTGACAGCTCTGTCCGCATGAGGAACTGTCCAGATCAGGTGAGGTTTGCTATGGGGATTTGCTTGTACACTGGACAGTTCCTGACATGGACAAAGGTGTCAGCAGAGAGCACTGTGGTTAGACAGAAAAGAAAGAAATACAACTTCCTGTGCAGCATATATCAGCAGATAAGTACTGGAAGGATTAAGATTTTTAAATAGAAGTAATTTACAAATCTGTTTAACTTTCTGTCACCAGTTGATTTGAAAAAATACAAAAAAAAAAATTAGTTTTCCAATGGAGTACCCCTTTAAATGTAAGATACCTGTTTCCCATTCACATCTAAGACCTTGTAACACTAATGAGTCATGACACCGGGAAGGAAAAATTGCTAATTTCGTCCAATTGGAACATATTCACTTAGGGGGTTTACTCACTTTTGTTGCCAAGGTTAAGAACAGGGGTCCTCAAATTATGCCCGCGGGCCACATGCGGCCCGCCGAAAACATTTATCCGGCCCTCCGGGTGTTTTTGCTGCCGCTGCCTAAGGACGTCCCTGTGTCCTAAAAGATGTTTTCGGGACACAGGGATGCCCCTGTTACTCTCTGCGGCCTCGCGTTTACTTTAAAAACGCAAGGACCGCCGGGAGGTAGCGCACGCAGGGATGTCACTGATATCCCGTGCTTGCGCCCATAGCAATGGAGTGCGGAGGCGCGGAGCAGCGAGCAGGACGTGCGCTGGCCAGCTTGGTATGTGTTACCAGCGGGAAACCTCACCTTCGGTGCTCCGGCCACCGCTCCTCCGGTCCCGGGACCTACTGCTATGGCCGGACCGGAGGATCGGTGGTCAGAACACTGAAGTGGGGCATGAAAACACAGGCATACAGCCTCCAGCCATACACTGTATGGCTGGAGGCTGTAAGTCTGTGGGGAAACATACTGCCAGCCTAATGTGGGGGGAACTATTCTGCCAACTAAATGTGGGGGAACTACAACCTAATGTGGGGGGAACTATACTGCCAACCTAATGTGAGGGAACTACAACCTAATGTGGGGGAACTATACTGCCAACCTAATGTTGGGGGAACTATACTGCCAACCTAATGTGGGGGGAACTATACTGCCAGCCTAATGTGGGAAGGAACTATACGACCAGCCTAATGTGGTGGAACTATACTGCCAACCCTAATGTGGGGGAACTACAACCTAATGTAAGGGAACTATGCTGCCTACCGAATGTGGGGGGAACTGTGCTGCATACTTAAAGGGGTAGTCCACTAATAAGATATATAAGTGTGCATAGGAATTTGTTCATAGTAATTCTTATTAACTATAGTCCGGCCCTCCAATGGTCTGAGGGACAGTGAATTGGCAGCCTGTTTAAAAAGGAGGACGCCTGGTTTAGACAGTAATGGCTGTGTGTTAAATTATTTTGAAGGGACATAACATTAAACAATGTTAGGGTGCATGCACGCCACGTTTTGTCTATACAGTATACAGGTTTTTGATGAAAAACTGATTCCTCAAAACCTGACTAAACTGTATCAAAACGTGTGTACCAATTTTAACCCATATATGGTTGAAAACCGTATGCAGTTTGAAAAATGGTGGTGTCCGGTTGCATCCATTCTTTAAGAAAAAAAACGTATACGTTTTTAACTTTTCACTCCATTTTGAATAAAGTTTCACTTGTTTAATTGAAATTTCAAGAAAAAAAACTGTGCATAATCAAAAACCATATGGTGAAAACTGGATGGAACCGTACGCACATACAGTTCTGTACGGTTCTCATTGACTCCCATGTAAAAAAAGAAAACGTATACGGTTTAATACAGTTTTTCACCCGGACCAAAAAACATGGTAAACTACAGTTTTGGGTACGGGTAAAAAAACGGACAAAACCGTATAAGATGCAAAACAGACTAAACCGGATGATGCGTTTGACATACGGTTTACAATTTTAAGTCAATGCATGCAGTTTTCTTTACAGTTCCATACGGTTTTTAACTTGAAACCATATACGGGAACTGTACAGCAAAAACGTGGTGTGCATGCACTCCTATACAGGCTGTTCACTCACTACTTTAACATTGTAGTAATGTCATTTCTTCAGTGTTGTCACATGAAAATATACAATAAATATTTATAAAAATTTGAGGTGTGTACTCACTTATATGAGATACTGTATGTTAACATCATCTGAACGCTGGTTTGAAAATTACTATGGACCAAGCCCATTTTGGCATTAACCCCTTCCCGACCTGTGACATACATGTACATCATGTACATATTAGCCGCCACTGACAGTACAGCGCCGCACCCGGTGGCTATCACTGATAGCCAGCCATCTTGTGTCGGGACCCAGGGGGGTTTCGTCATACACCCCCCACCCCCCGTACCGCGATCGCTGCCATCAGCTAGTCAGCTAGTCGCTGCCATCGGTGGTGTTCAGTGCTGTAAAACCAGCACCAATCCCCACTCATGTTTACATTAAGTGGCTGCTTGTTGCTTTGGCTGCGATTGGATGGTCCAGGGTGACAAAGCCGATGGCAGCCAAAGCACTAAAATGTAAATGATAAACGCTGCTCTGCTCACCCCCATTCTGTTTCCATTCAGTGAGCAGAGTGGTGTATGTGATTAGATCTCCATGCCCAGTGACCTCTGTGCCCAGTGATCCCCCTCCATGACTGTGATCCCCTTCTGTGACCAGTGATCCCCCTCTGTGACCAGTGATCCCCCTCTGTGCCGTCCGTGATCCCCTCTGTACCGCCCCCTCCGTGCCATGATCCCCTCTGTCCCCAGTGATCCCCCCTATCCCCAGTGTTCCCCCCTATCCCCAGTGATCCCCCAGTGTCCCTTAGCAAAAGTTTGTCCCCCCCATCTGTCCAGGTCCGGCTGCTGCGGCTGTCCTACAGCTCTCTTCACTTCCGATTGAAGACCTGTGATTTCCCCCCCCCCCCCCTGTAGTTACAGCTAGTTAACTGTACAACAGCTCCCCCTACAGTCATAAGCCTGCTACTACAGTGTTGTGTAGAGCAGGATTTTAACTTTTTTTTTCTTTATAAAAAAAAAGTAAAAAAAAAAAAAATGTAGTTGTTAGGAATTAGGTTCCTGTTATAGGCAGGGTGTTAGGTGGCGGACGTTTAGGCAATAGTAGTTGGCGGACGTTTTTTTAAATAAAAAAAATATATACACTTTAGTACAGGAGTTTAGGTTCCTGTTGTAGGCAGGGTGTTAGGTGGCGGACGTTTATGTGATAGTAGTTGGCGTCCGATTTTTTGTAAAAAAAAAATATATACACTTTAGCATAGGAGTTTAGGTTCCTGTTATAGGCAGGGTGTTAGGGTAGGGAACATCTAAATTCAGGCGGTAGTAGTTGGTGTCTGTTTCTTTGTTAAAAAAATATATATTAGAGCTTAGGTTCCTGAAATAGGCAGGGCTTTAGGGACGTTACTACTATATTAACTTTACTATACTACTAATATTTCTCAGACCCCCCCACACGTGTTAAATCACAACTTACACCTCAACCCAAATTTGAAACATAAAAAATGTTTCGACCAACCCGCTCATTGCACAGGGTGTTCACGGTAGAAGAGGCTTATGACAGTCTTGCCTCTGATTTGGAGAGGGCCAGTGATTCAGAAGAGGAATATGCCCCATTCCTCTTGCCGTCCTCCTTCTCATCCTCCTCCAGTAGTGATGAGGAACTGCGAGAAAGGCGTTGCAGGACAATGCCTGAGCCAGCACCCGAACCAAGTGACCCTGTGTGGACCCCAGTCCCAGAAAATTATGAGGCCCAGATTTCTGAGTTCGTGCCAAGCTCAGCTCAAACAAAAACAATCTCAAAATTGCATTGCCCAGTAAAAGCATTCTGAAGTTATTACCACATAAAGAGACACATGTCAGATTTGAAAAAACGGTCATAGAGGCCAAAACTAGCTGGGTCATGAAGAGGTTAAAGGGGTGCTCCAGTGGAAAACTTTTCAACTGATGCCAGAAAGTTAAACAGATTTGTAAATTACTTCTTAATCCTTCCAGTACTTATTAGCGACTGTATACTACAGAGGAAATTCTTTACTTATGGGATTTCTTCTCTGTCACGACCACAGTGCTCTCTGCTGACACCTCTGTTTATTTTAAGAACTGTCCAGAGCAGCATATGTTTGCTATGGGGATTTTATCCTGCTCTGGACAGTTCCCGACATGGACAGAGGTGTCAGAAGAGAGAGCACTATGGTCAGACAGAAAAGAAATCCCAATAGAAAAGAATTTCCTCTGGAGAATAAGAAGTACTGGAAGGATTAAGATTGTTTAATAGAAGTAATTTACAAATATGTTTAACTTTCTGGCACCAGTTGATTTAAAAAAAAAAAGTTTTCCACCGGAGTGCCCCTTTAACTCCTTGGGGACGGAGCCCATTATAACCCTGGGGACGGGAGCATTTTTTGCAATTCTGACCACTGTCACTTTAAGCATTAATAACTCTGGGATTCTTTTACTTTTCATTCTGATTCCGAGATTGTTTTTTCGCGACATATTCTACTTCATGTTAGTGAAAAAATATATATGTTGTCCCTACCAGGGACTGAGGTGCCTTCTAAAATGTAACTTTTAATAATGTAGTTTAAAAATTCCGATCCACAAACAAAAAATAATAATAATAAATCTTCAAGAAGTGATATTATCACACTGTTGCGACTTTTGAGACCAATGACGCGGTAGGTATAGCACCAGTGGTTAGGTACACACCATGCTATAATTATATAATCCTAGATGTGATGTTGACACTATCATGTATAGTAATCAACAATATTTATCAATATATTTTCCCTGCTATACCTACCGCGTCATTGGTCTCAATATTCGCAACAGTGTGATAATATCACTTCTTGAAGATTTATTATTATTATTTTTGGTTTGTGGATCGGAATTTTTAAACTACATTATTAAAAGTTACATTTTAGAAGGCACCTCAGTCCCTGGTAGGGACAACATATATATTTTTTCTTGAACTATTGCCGAGAGGTATTATGTATTAAACCTGGGTATCTGTATGGCCAAACTTTTCATACATTAATATTTCCACTTCATGTTAGTGGTAAATTTTTGTCGATACTTGCATAATTTCTTGGTGAAAAATTCCTAAATTTGATGAGCCTCCCAGTTTGACTGGGAGAGCATGGTAAGTGTGCTATAACACTTGGTTCACACTGGTGTGGTGCTGTACAGCGTCCGTTGCCGTCGTGGCGCCGTGTCTGTGGGGGGGTGCGGCCCATAGACTGGTTTGAGTGGCATTGGGGCCGCTCTGCCAGTGGGTCGTTCTCCCCCCCTCCCCCCGTGGGCACTGGTGCCGCGGCGGTGGTGGTTGCCGCCCGGTGCTACGCCATTTTATGCTAGGGACGTTAGGGACCCACTCTAAATAGGTGGCCTTGACGTGGCGAGTGGGCTTTGTACTTTTTGATCAAAAATGTATACTAACTACCTGTTAGTTTTTGATATTATGCTGAGAAGCAATTAGATCATTATACAAGATTGTAGATGTGCGACCATGCCTGTTTTTTCTACCTGAATTCACACTGTGTTTTCTATCCCCTCTTTTTTTTTTTTTTTTGAACATGTGTCTGCACTCTTCCCCACTCCCTCAGCCCAACCCTATATAAGTAGTAGTTAGCTACACAAGGGCCATTTCTTTCCTAGAAGCCTCCCAGTTTAACTGAGAGAGCATGGTAAGTGTGCTATAACACCTTGTTCACACTGGTGTGGTGCTGTGCGGCGTCAGTTGCCGCCGTGGCGCCGTGTCTGTGTGTGTGTGGGGGGGGGTGCGGCCCATAGACTGGTTTGAGTGGCATTGGGGCCGCTCTGCCAGTGGGTCATTCTCCCCCCCCCCCCCGTGGGCACTGGTGCTGCGGCGGTGGTGGTCGCCGCCCGGTGCTACGCCATTTTATGCTAGGGACGTTAGGGACCCACTCTAAATAGGTGGCCTTGACATGGCGAGTGGGCTTGTACTTTTTGATCAAAAATGTATACTAACAACCTGTTAGTTTTTGATATTATGCTGAGAAGCAATTAGATCATTATACAAGATTGTAGATGTGCAACCATGCCTGTTTTTTCTACCTTAATTTACAAATATGTTTAACTTTTTGGCACCAGTTGATTTAAAAAAAAAAAAAAAAGTTTTCCACCGGAGTACCCCTTTAACTCCTTGGGGATGGAGCCCATTATAACCCTAGGGACGGGAGCATTTTTTGCAATTCTGACCACTGTCACTTTAAGCATTAATAAATCTGGGATGCTTTTACTTTTCATTCTGATTCCAAGATAGTTTTTTTGCGACATATTCTACTTCATGTTAGTGGTAAATTTTTGTCAATACTTGCATAATTTCTTCCAAAATTTGATGAAAAAATTGAAAATTTTGCATTTTTCTAAATTTGAAGCTCTCTGCTTGTAAGGAAAACAGACATTCCAAATAAATTATATATTGATTCACATATACAATATGTCCACGTTATGTTTGCATCATAAAGTTGACATGTTTTTACTTTTGGAAGACATCAGAGGGCTTCAAAGTTCAGCAGCAATTTTCCAATTTTTTACAAAATTTTCAAAATCAGAATTTTTAAGGGATCAGTTCAGTTTTGAAGTGGATTTGAAGGGTCTTCTTATTAGAAATACCTCATAAATTACCCCATTATAAAAACTGCACCCCTCATAGTATTCAAAATGACATTCAGAAAGTTTGTTAACCCTTTAGGTGTTTCACAAGAATAGCAGCAAAGTAAAGGAGAAAATTCAAAATCTTCATTTTTTACACTCGCATGTTCTTGTAGACCGAGTTTTCGAATTTTTCCAAGGGGTAATAGGAGAAAAAGCCCCCCAAAATTTGTAACCCAATTTCTCTCGAGTAAGGAAATACCTCATATGTGTATGTAAAGTGTTCATCGGGAGCAGTAGAGGGCACAGAAGGGAAGGAGCGACAGTGGGATTTTGGAGAGTGAATTTTTCTGAAATGGTTTTTGGGGGGCATGTCACAATTAAGAAGCCCCTATGGTGCCAGAAGAGCAAAAAAAAACACATGGCATACTATTTTGGAAACTACACCCCTCAAGGCACGTAACAAGGGGTCCAGTGAGCCTTAACACCCCATATGTGTTTGACGACTTTTCGTTAAAGTCGGCTGTGGAAATGAAAAAATAAATTTTTTCACTAAAGTGCAATTTTTCCCCCCAAATTTATCATTTTTACAAAGGGTAATGGGAGAAAATGCCCCCCAAAATTTGTAACCCCATCTCTTCTGAGTATGGAAATACCCCATGTTAGGGCGTAAAATGTTCTGCGGGCAAACTACAATGCTCAGAAGAGAAGGAGTCACATTTGGCTTTAGGAAAGCAAATTTTGCTGAAATGGTTTTTGGGGGGCATGTCACATTGAGGAAGCCCCTATGGTGCCAGAACAGCACAAAAACACCCACATGGCATACTATTTTGGAAACTACACCCCTCAAGGCACGTAACAAGGGGTACAGTGAGCCTTAACACACCACAGGTGATTGACGAACTTTCATTAAAGTTGGATGTGTAAATGAAAAATTTGATTTTTAACACTGAAATGCTGGTGTTACCCCAAACTTTTCATTTTCACAAGGAGTAATAGGAGAAAATGCCCCACAAAATTTGTAACCCCATTTCCCTCGAGTAAGGAAATACCTCATATGTGTATGTAAAGTGCTCTGTGGGTGCCCTAGAGGGCTCAGAAGGGAAGGAGCAACATTGGGCTTTTGGAGAGCGAATTTTGCTGAAATGGTTTTTGGGAGCATGTCGCATTTAGGAAGCCTCCATGATGCCAGAACAGTAAAAAAAAAAAACCCTCACATGGCATACTATTTTGGAAACTACACCCCTCACAGAACTTAATAAGGGGTACAGTTAGCATTTATACCCCACTGGCATTTGACAGATCTTTGGAATAGTGGGCTGTGCAAATGAAAAATTTTATTTTTCATTTTTACGGACGACTGTTCAAAAAATCTGTCAGACACCTGTGGGGCGTAAATGCTCACTGTATCCCTTGCTACATTCTGTGAGGGGTGTAGTTTCCAAAATGGGGTCACATGTGGAGGGGGTCCACTGTTCTGGCACCATGGGGGCTTTGTAAACACACATAGCCGTTAATTCCAGCCTAACTCTCTCAAAAAGACCAATGGAGCTCCTTCTCTTCTGGGCATTGTAGTTCTTCCACATATAGGGTATTTATATACTCAGAAGAAATGGGGTTACAAATCTTTTTTTTTTTTTACTATTACCCCTTGTGAAAATGAAAAATTTGGGGTAACGCCAGCATTTTCATGTCCAACTTTAACAAAAATTTGTCAAAGACCTGAAGGGTGTTAAGGCTCACTTTACCCCTTGTTACATTCTGTGAGGGGTGTAGTTTCCAAATTGTGGTCACATGTGTGTTTGTTCTTTTGCGCTCATGTCAGAGCCGCTGTAACGATCAGCCACCCCTGTGCAAATCACCAATTTAGGCCTCAAATATACATGGCGCTCTCTCACTCCTGAGCCATGTAGTTCGTCCGCAGAGCATTTTACGTACACATATGGGATATTTCCGTACTCTGAAGAAATTGTGTTACAAATTTTGGGGGTCATTTTCTCCTTTTACCTCTAAAAAGTAGAGGGCAACACCAGCATGTTAATGTAAACATTTTTTATTTTTTTTACACTAACATGCTGGTGTAGCCCCCAACTTTACCTTTTCATAAGGGGTAAAAGGAGAAAAACAAAAAACAAAATTTGTAGTGCAATTTCTCCCGAGTACGGAAATACCCCATATGTGGCCCTAAACTGTTGCCTTGAAATACAACAGGGCTTTGAAGTGAGAGAGCGCCATGCGCATTTGAGGCCTAAATAAGGAATTTGCAACAGCAGTGTTTCCCAAACAGGGTGCCTCCAGCTGTTGCAAGACTCCCAGCCTGCCAGGACAGTCTATGGCTGTCCGGCAATACTGGGAGTTGTGGTTTTGCAACAGCTGAAGGCTCCGTTTAGGAAACACTGCCGTATGAGACGTTTTTTTTATTTTTTTGGGGGGGATGGGGGGGTGGGAGCGTGTAAGGGGGTGTATATGTAGTGTTTTACTTTTTATTATTTGTTAGTGTAGTGCAGTGAAGTGTTTTTAGGGAACATTCACACAGGCGGGGGTTCACAGTAAGTTTTCCGCTGGGAGTTTGAGCTGCGGCGGAAAATTTGCCGCAGCTCAAACTTGTGAAAGGAAACCCGCTGTAAACCCACCCGTGTGAATGTACCCTGTACATTCACATGGGGGGGGGGGGGGCACCGCAAACCTTCAGCTGGGGCAAAATGACAACTCCCAGAATGCACTGACAGACCGTACATGCTGGGAGTTGTAGTTTTACAACAGCTGGAGGCACATGGGTTGGAAACACTGAGTTAGGAAACAGACTCTAGCTCAGTGTTCCCCAATCAGTGTGCCTACAGCTGTTGCAAAACTACAATTCCCAGCATGGCCAGACAGTCAGGGATGCTGGGCGTGTAGTTCTGCAATATCTAGCGCTTCAGATATTGCAGCACTACAACTTCAAGCATGCCTGGACAGTCTGGGCATGCTTGGAGTTGTAGTTATGCAACAACTGGGTAAGAACAGTTTGGAGACCGCTAAGTAGTGGTCTCCAAACGGTGGCCCTCCAGATGTTTCAAAACTACAACTACAAGCATGCCCAGACTGTTCAGGCATGCTGGGAGTTGTAGTTCTGCAACATATGAAGGGCCAGATATTGCAGAACTACACGCACAGCATCCCTGAATGTCTGGCCATGCTGGGAGTTGTAGTTTTGCAACATCTGGAGGGCTGCAGTTTGGAGACCACCGTATAGTGGTCTCCAAACTGTGCCACTTCAGATGTTGCAAAACTACAGCTCCCAGCATGCCCAGACAGTCAGTGCATGCTGAAAGTTGCAGTTTTGCAACATCTGGAGGACCACAGTATAGACACCACTACACAGTGGTCTCCAAATTATGACCCTCCAGATGTTGCAATACTACAACTCCCAGCATGCCCAGGCAGCCTTTGGCTGTGTAGGCATGCTGGGAGTTGTAGTTTTGCAGCTTTTAGAAGGCCACAGAGAAGATCACTTCCCGCGATCTTCACTGCAGCCTTCTGCACGCCGCACTTTCAGGTCGCTCCAACTGCTGTCGATGCTGTCGCTGCCGCCGCTGCCGCTGGTCCAGGATGCCTCCACCAGTTCGGGTAAGCCGGGCCATGCTCCCCCCTCGCCGCACGTGTTCCCCCCTGCTCTGCTCCGACTTTGATTGGTGGGTAGAGCAGAGGGAAATGAACTCTAACCCCCCGGCCCCCTCATGCCATTGGTGGTCAGCCTGACCAACCAATGGCAGGGGATAGGAGGGGGTGTCAACACTGCCACCTCGTCCCTATCCTTTAGGACGGTCGGAGCTGGCTCTGACAGCTCCGATCATGCTTATTTTCCAGGAGATCGGGTCACCAGTGACCCGATTTGCTCGGATCGCGGGCAAATCGCTAGTCTTAATTGACCAACGATTTGTCGCGATCGCTGACATGGGGGGGGGGGGGGGGGTCTCAGGACCTAGACATCAGCAGTCATCCCGGTCCGATCACTGCCCGGCAAGCGGCGGTGATCGGAAATGCGGAGGGCGTATGGATACGCCCTCCGTCCTTAAGTGACCCCTTCATCCCCAAGAGTTAAGGACCAGGCCAATTTTATTTTTGTGTTTTCATTTTTTCCTCCTCACCTTCTAAAATCCATAACTCTTTTATATTTCCATCCACAGACCACAGTTTTGCACAACCAATTGTACTTAGTAATGATACCTCTCATTTTACCATAAAATGTACGGCAAACCCCAAAACATTTTTGTGTGGGGAAATTTAAATGAAAGCCTCAATTTTGGAAATTTTTGGAGGCTTTTGTTTTCACACTGTAAAAATGACATGTTTTCTTTATTATGTGGGTCAATACAATTAAAATGAAACCCCTGATTATATACACTTTTCCATTACTGTACTGCTTTTAAAAAATCTCTAACTTTTTAACATTTTTCCATATACTGGGATGTGTGAGGGCTAATTTTTTGTGCCATGACCTGTAGTTTTTTTTAGTACCACATTTGTGTATATGTGACTATTTGATCACTTTTCATAAATTTTTTTGTGAATGTGATGTGATCAAAACGCAGCAATTTTGGACTTTTTTCCTCGTTAACGCCGTTCACCTTACGAGTTGTTTAACAGTATATTTTGATTGGACATTTCCGCACGCTGCGATTCCAAATATGTTCAATAATTATTGTTTTTTTACACTTTTTTGAGTAAAATAGGGAAAAAAGGGGATTAAAATTTTTATATTTTTCTAATTATTTTTTACTTTTTGTTTCTTTTTTTAATTACTTTTATTTTTAACTCATTATGTTCCCATAAGGGACTATCTTTAGCAATCATTAGATTGCTAATACTGTTCCGTGCTATGCATAGGCATTGCAATGATCAATATTATTGGCAATCTGCTCTGGTCTGCTGGAAGCTTCCAATCGTGCTTCAAGGCCATATCAGACTTTTCCTCAGGTGTGTATTACAATGTAATGCCCTGCAATGCAATGTAATACAATGTAATATGGCCTTGAAACATGTTGCATGTTTGAAATAAAATATTACCTACCATAGTCAAGTCGTCTTCCTTCATCAAGATGGCAGCGTGATTGGAAGCTTCCTATTTCCATTGTCTTTGTCCATTTGTACACCCGATGTTGGCGTTGGAAGCCGCAGCAGCCAGATGCATTTATCATTATTTAAGCTATTGTAAGTGTTGTGCCTGGAGCTTGCACAACCTGTGAAGGTGAGCGAGTTTCTAGGCACTCACGTGTGCTTTGCTTGTTTCTAAAAATCAATCACTTGGTTTGTCCTTTGTTCTGGTCTGCTGGATGGCAGATCAGTGCAGAAGACCCCAGGAAATGGACGGAGGCATGTGAGGGGACCTCCGGCCACCATCTTAGGTGATCTGTTCCCAGCAGTTGTGCCGCGGGAGATCAGATCAGCCATTTCAATAGCCGCACTGCCGCAGATGCCGTGATCTGTATAGACCATGGCATCTGAGGGGTTAATGGCGGACATCAGCATGATCGCTGATGTCCGCCATTACCGGTGGGTCCCCGGCTGCTGATGGCAGCTGGTACCTGCCGTACATGACGCAAGCACCACTTCGGTGCTCGGGGTCATGTACAGGATGTAAATGTACTTCCTGGTGCACTAAGTAAAAGCACATCAGGAGGTACATTTACGTTCATTGTTCTTAAGGGGTTTAATTGCTGAAAATGTGAAAGAATATTATACAATGAAAACTGAATACCAATTTATGAGAAAGATGCAAGGTCTACACAGTACAGTACTAGCAATCCTGTACTAAGAAGCATTGATAAAGGACTTTTCATTAAAGAAATCCTTTCTTGCAGTGCTATTTGGAATCCTATGTGGCCAATGTGCTTCCACTTGAAAAAGTGAAAAAGGCAATCATGGACTTATACTGATAAGTGGTAATGTACAGGTCTCCATCATTACAAAGACTATGTCTTGAGAAGCATAGAATGAATCCTCCAATTGAAGTGAGATTAGAAATATGAAATGAACAATTGACTTTCTCTTTCATTGACATTTTTCGATCTGTTAATCTGACTTTTACTAACAATGCCAAGGCTTTAGCTCATTATACATATCACAGCTGGGGACAAATCCTCCAATAATTGCAAGTATTCTCCAGTGTTTTACCTAAATCAAAAATGTGCTATTTCCATCTTATACACCATGAAATTACACTAGCATTCACAGTAAATTCCCTTCATGTGACAAATACTGTAGTTTCTTTTTATAAACCATATTTTCTTATTTTATTTGATCCCTAACATTCTAAAATGTTATCTCATGAATTACTGTGGGTTTGGACAACAATCTTATGTGGAGGGCTCCTGCGTGTTTCTCAAATGCAGAGGGATCAGGTTCCATGGATTTTTGCAAGTTAGGATTCCCCTCTTTCTATTAAAGGAGATATGTCATGCATAAAAACGTATCCCTTATCCGAAGGATAGATCGCGTGGGTCCGACCTCTGGGACCCCTGCGATCTCCTGCATGTGCCCTCTGCCAATCCCTGGGAACAGGGTGAACCAACCCCCGCAAGAAGTGGCCGCTGAGATGCCCCCTCCATATATTTCTATGGTAGAGCCATTCGGCTATCTCCGGCACTCCCATAAAGATCTATGGAGGGGGTGTGTCGGCCGCCGCTTCATGCAGGGGTTGTGACGCTCCATTCCCGGGGAGAGCAGAGGGCCCATGCAGGAGATCGTGGGAGTCCCAGTGGTCGGACCCCCCTATGATCTAAAACTTGTCCCCTATCCTGCGGATGATACTTCTCCTTTAAAAATAAAAATACATACTCGACCAAGCCAGAGGGAGAAAATTACATTTGTAAAATGGGCATTCCAACAAAGTAATTTTTTAGCCTGTTGTTAGAGGCACCAAGATGCATCGCAGAAAAGTATTTCCAGTATAATAATCAAATATACCAATTTCCAAGGAAGGGGAAAGCACTAAAGAAGCTTTTACACTGTAAAACTACAGTTCCCAGTATGATGTAACCAGTGATAAGGGGATTCTGGGAGTTGTTGTTACACCCATCATTACTGCAGAACTTACAAGTGGCTACAGCTCTGATAGGTCATAGTCCAGTACAATACACAATATTATAAGTTATTACAGGTGACGTCTTCTCTATAGTCTTCCCATGTATAATTCAGATGGTACATAGGACTTGCTCCAGCTAAATATTCCTGCTCCAGGTCTACCTGCTGCTGATGAGTGGCTTCACTATGTGGGTGAAGAAAGGTACTCATCATCGACTGTAGACTCAGGCTGCTGCTGATGGAGCTGGTACTGTTCCTGCCACAACACCCCTCCCCAGCAGCCATGGCAACGGAAGGTGAGCGCAGAGGGCCCCCCGAGTCAGATCTGCAAGAGGGTGGACGATGGTGGCAATAGGCATCGGCCAACTGACTACATAGGATGTCTCTGTAGTAGTTCAGTTTGTCCTCCCTCTCAGTGGGTGTAAAAAAGGCCCCCATTTTGTGCTGGAAGTTAGGGTCCAATAAGGTGATGAGCCAAAAGTCATCCCGCTGCTCAATGGTGACAATTCGGTGGTCACTACGCAAGCAAGTGAGTATGCATCATGCCATTTGTGCAAGTGACTTGGAGGGACTCCCTGCCTCCATCTCCACTGCATATTGCCACGGTGTGTCTGGGTCCTCTGTCTTGCCTTCCTCATGACCCTCTAGCTCCTCTGGCTGCTCCTGCTCCTCCTCTCCTGTCAGATGACTAGAAAAACCACCCATTTCGCAAAGCATAAACTGTGCTCCACTGTGCCCCTCCTCCTCCAGTTCAGCCCCCACAGGGCTCATGTGGCTGTGAGATGGAGGCGCCAAATCTATAGTGCCCTGAACAGCCATTGTTTCCAACACGTGTTGTAGGAAATGAAGCAGTGGAATAACGTTGTTCATCCCATAATCCTGGTGACTGACTAATAATGTGGCTTCCACAAAGAGCTTGAGCAAATGGCAGGTGTCACGTATGAGCTTCCACTGGTTGACATTGAAGTTACAAAGGGGACTCCCCCTATCTGCTTGGATCATCAAGAATCAGTGATGGTTTTTCTCTGTTCAAATAGTCTGTCCAACATATGGAGGATGGAATTCCAATGTGTTGCAATGTCGCAAATAAGACTATGTTGGGGCATACCGTTCTGACTCTGAAGCTCAAGGAGGGTGTGCTTTGCGGTGTACAAGTAGCTGAAGTGCATGCATAGTTTCCTTTCCATTGTTAGTGTGGTGATGGATTTGGGAATAAAGCCTTGTGGGGGTGTAGGTAGTTAGGGTGTTGCTGTTCAGGATAGTTAAGGGCGCTGTTAACCCTTGTCACTCGTGATGCCAGGGTGAGGGTTAAATACTGTAATCTTGACAGGCCTATTGCCACCCTTCCCAAGAGCAATAGGTGATGCAGAAATAAAGGATTGCCCACAACCACTGTTAACTGAAAACTTGCAGGAACTTTTACTGAAGAATTTCTGTACATGCAGCAATAGTAACAGTCCAGATAACAGAGTCTCTATGCATATAGCTTGAGCAGCGATTGACAGTTGGTTGGAATAAGATAAGCTCAATTTAGCTTCTTAGGGATTGTATAGCAGGATTTAAGGGTGCGTTTAGGCCCAGTGATCTTGCAGTGAGTAGCGGGGAATTGCTTAGTCTATCCGCTATGTTAGAGGCCGAGGCCGCAAGGCTTTGACCTAGTAAATCATCTTTTTAGCTTCGGAGGTCCTACCTCTTCCAGAGTCAGCAACCCAAGAGAGCGATCAAGATGGCGCAGGTCCCTCATATGGGCAGGGGCTGGCCGTTTTGTATTGGTCCATAACAGCTGTCACTCACCGTTACATTGCATTGTGGGTGAACACGCCATGGGAACCTCCAAAGGTCCTGTAGCAAAACCATAGAGTTCTAATCTAATCACGTGACCCGCAGGTCCTGCTATGCTTGAACAGGTAGGCAATTAAATATATACATATATCTATACTTATACTTATATGAACTTCTATATAGTCATTGACTAACTGAAGGGAGACAAAGGGAGAACTACAGAAGAGGGACCCCGACGTCCTAGGGACTCTGACTATTGGGACCTCTACAAAGGTAACGTATGAAATACGGTACCGGGACACCACAAACCCCCTTACTTAACCCCTTAAGGACCAGGCCATTTTACACCTTAGGACCAGAGCGTTTTTTGCACATCTGACCACCGTCACTTTAAGCATTAATAACTCTAAGATGCTTTTACCGAATATTCTGATTCTGAGATTGTTTTTTCGTGACATAGTCTACTTTATTTTGGTGCTAAATTTTCGGCATTACTTGCATCCTTTTTTTGTGAAAAATTGCGGGACAGCATCGGGAGCCCCTGGGACAGCATCGGGAGCGGTGAGGACCTGGTCCGGAGCGGCGGGGACAGGTGAGTACAGCTTCCTATACTTTACATTGCACGGATCCCTCAACATACGATGGATTCGACAAACGATGGGTCGTTTGGAACGAATTACCATCGTATGTTGAGGGACCACTGTATATATATTTTTTATACATCCTGACAAAACCTAAGTAAACATTAACCTGTTAAGGACCCAGGGCGTACCTGTACACCCTGAGTCCGCTCCCGATCTATAACGCGGGGCCACGGCGCTATTAAAGGGTAGCTCCCACCATCCATTTTTTTTCTTTCTGTCCTAGCCTATTGCCCATCTATCCCTACCCCCCTCCCTGCCTTTACATTTTTTTTTTACTATATTAAAATGCATTTTTGTCTGCCTGGTAGTGTGCTCACTACCAGGCAGTCTTCCCCAGCAGGCACCACGTCACTGATGCCTGCTGGGGCCGGCACTTCCGCCCTTAGCTCACTATACAGGGTGCCTCCAGCTGTTTCACCACTACAACTCCCAGCTTGCCCTGACATCTACTGGCTGTCAGGGCATTCTGGGAGTTGTAGTTGTGAAACAGCTGGAGGCACCCTGTGGTGAAAACAATAACTTTGTTTAACCAGCGCAGCAGTGCTACTTCGGGAGCAGCAGCGGCGGCACTCTCCCAAACCCCGCTCCCCCCCCCCCCATGCCTCTAGTGCTGAGCGGCAGCGCTCCCCCGAACCCCGTTTCCCCCACCCCATTCCTCTAGTGGTGCAGACTTACCGGAGGATGAATGAGCTGCCTCCGGACAGGGCAGCGGGGGCGGGCGGGCCCACGCGCGAGGCCAGTGGAGCTGGCCAATGCGTGCAGCCCCAGCTATCAGCGTGCTCGCTCTCGCCTGTTTGATTGACAGGCGGGAGCGAGCACCGCAGTGACTGGATTTCGACTCATTGCCAGGCTGAAATTAGTCGAAATCCAGTAGTGACGTCACTGCAGAATGCATTCGGTCACTAGGAGGGCGACCCCTAGTGGCCGAATTTAAAAGTGATTTTAAACTTGTTTAAAATCACTTTTTTTTAATTAAAGTATATTAGAGATATGTTGTAGTACTTAAGTACTACAATTTTTTTATTTCGTTGTTGTAGTACTTAAGTACTACAATTTTTTTTATTTCGTGACAGTGCCCATTTAACCCTTTAGACGCGGCATTCAAAGTTGAATGCCTCGTCTAAAATGAAACCATGCCGGTTAGCTCAGGGAGCTGTTCGGAATAGCCGCGGTGAAATCGCGGCATTCCGAACAGCTTACAGGACAGCTGGAGGGTCCCTACCTGCCTCCTCGCTGTCCGATCGCCGAATGACTGCTCAGTGCCTGAGATCCAGGCATGAGCAGTCAAGCGGCAGAATCATCGATCACTGGTTTCTTATGAGAAACCAGTGATCAATGTGAAAGATCAGTGTGTGAAGTGTTATAGGTCCCTATGGGAGCTATAACACTGCAAAAAAAAAAGTGAAAAAAAAGTGAATAAAGATCATTTAACCCCTCCCCTATTAAAAGTTTGAATCACCCCCCTTTTCCCATAAAAAAACGGTGTAAATAAAAATAAACATTTGTGGTATCGCCGCGTGCGGAAATACCGAATTATAAAAATATATCATTAATTAAACCACACGGTCAATGGCGTGCGCGCAAAAAAATTCCAAAGTCCAAAATAGTGCATTTTTGGTCACTTTTTATATCATGAAAAAATGATCAATAAGTCCTATCAATGCAAAAATGGTACCGCTAAAATCTTCAGATCACGGCGCAAAAAATTTGCCTTCATACCGCCCCATACGCGAAAAAATTAAAAAGTTATAGGGGTCAGAAGATGACAATTTTAAACGTATACATTTTCCTGCATGTAGTTTTGATTTTTTCCATAAGTACGACAAAATCAAACCTATATAAGTAGGGTATCATTTTAACCGTATGGACCTACAGAATAAAAAGAAGGTGTAAAAAATGTACTGTGCAGAAACGGAAGCCCCCAAAATTTACAAAATGGCGTTTTTTTTAAAATTTTGACTAACATTGATTTTTTTTTCCGTTTCGGCGTAGATTTTGGGGTAAAATGTCTGACATTATTACAAAGTAGAATTGGTGGCGCAAAAATAAGCCATCATATGGATTTTTAGGTGAAAGACTGAAAGAGTTATGATTTTTTAAAGGTAAGGAGGAAAAAACGAAAATGCAAAAACGCAAAAACCCCGAGTCCTTAAGGGGTTAAACACATTCACATTCTCTGGATACTCTTACTAGTATCTTGACTAGACAATATTGAAGCTATCACACATTTTGAAGCTATCTAGACATTGGGGAAGCTATCTAACCTTTAGTTTCTAGCTCCTTAGACATTTTCATATAGCTCTCTATAACATTTATGAGGCTAACTAGACATTCATACACAGATTTCTATAACCTTTAGTCACAAGCTGTCTAAACATTTCTGAAATCTCGAAACAAAATTAGGAAAGATAGTGTAGCTCACTCAGTAATGAAGAAGATACTTAAACCTGAGGTTAACTGGTGTTGCCCTCACCCAAGGGCCTATGGAAAATAATAAATAGGTATAGTTGAAAAACAACTAAGGACCAGTCCTCAAGGTGTATCAGAAATATTAGCATATGATCCAGATAATAAATATGGTAATTTTTTATGATATAAGTCACAGGTATATATAAGTCACTAATACCTGTCCCTGCAGGGCCCTTGCAAGGGACATAGAAATCAGTGCATAAAACTCAGTGCATAAGTATAAATAATACAAATACTCATAAAAAAAATATATATATATTAAAAAAATATTAAAAACTTGCATCCATATGAAAATATTGTGCTAGCAGCAGTTCAATGTTCTCATGATAGAGTTCCAGTAGCTATGTACACAGTTCAATTATTTGCGATCCTTGTGTGGAATAAACAGTAAAAAATCGTTGGTGGTACAGTATGTATCACATTTATAGAGTCTTGCTAAGAATAACGATACGAGGTCTGGTGCACGGCACCACTCACCACTCCTGAAGCCGTCTATGGGGCTGGTTGTACGGGCTGACACGGAGATGTCAGGTCTCCGGAGGTGCCCGGTGTCTTAGTAGCAGCGCAGATCTCCTTCTCCTGTGGTCCTCGGCTGGCACGGGTGGCACCGGCCTCTCTGATATGCCGTGGATTGCTGGTTGGTCCAAGGAGACGGCGGCAATGGCGATAGTTTAGCAGCAATGGTAGTGTAGTAGCAGCGGTGGAAGTAGGTGCGGCGTGCCTCGTGTGAACTGAGCGCTGTGCGCGCGTAGTAGAGCAGTGGTCCCGATAATGGGGACTTTCAGCAGTTGCAAATGGTAAGTTGGAATATCGCTATATTGAAGATGAATTCATATGTATGATAGTAGATGCAAGTCTATGATAAGTTTCTAGACGCGTTTCAAGGCCTCGGGCCTTTTCCTCAGTAGAAATATATGTATACAGTACGTGTCAGGAACATTTTATATAGTGTGGCTAGTGATTAGAGGAAAACTTGGAAAACCTGGAGTTTGCGGGATAAAAGTTAAGTAAGGTACTGGATCATATGAGGTAGAGAAATAGAGAAAATATAGAACAGTGGGTAAGGAAAAGGAAGATATTAGAAATAGATAATCAAATAGGTATGGCATGAATACAAAACAAATGGGATAAGATATGATTGTCCCATGTGGCTGATAAAAATAAAAATAAGAATTAGATAAATGTTGATAATAATAAAAATAAAAATGTTGTTGAAAAGATGGAAGTGAACAGACAAGTATGTATGGATAATTGAAAAATGAATAAAAAATGAAAATATGAGAGGGTGACAATAAATTGGATGAGTGTATCTATAATGTATAAATATAAATGTACATGATCGTGCACACATATGGAAATAAATGGATATAAAAGTGCGCAGGAGTAATATATGCATACAATAATTATATAGGGTACCTAAAATAAAAATGGTTAGAGCACAGTATCGGGCTGGAGAAGGAAAATTACAATAAACGACGCGGAGGTGTAGTCAATCTTGGATAGGCTAAACCTCAGGAACCGTCGCCGAGTCGATATGCGACCAGTCGGCGACAGATCATGAGGAAGAGCCCAATCTCAAGTGATTATAAGAATCCAAAGATCTCCAGCTCGGCATTGAGACCCCTTGGAATCAATGTATCAAACTCGAAGATCTTGCGAGATTCAGCCTTGGACATACGGGTAATGTAATCGCCACCTCTCCAACAATTTTTGACCTTTAGAAGAGCTGTAAAAAAGAGTTGAGAAGGGTCTTGGGCATGATGTTCAGTGAAATGTAGGGACAGTGGATGGGTTTTATTCCCCTTTTTGATGTTATAAATATGTTCAGAGATACGAGTTTTAAGTTGTCGTTTAGTTCGTCCAATGTACTGTTTGCCACAGGTACATTGTATTAGGTAAATGATACCTTTGCTGTGACAAGTTAGACAGTCTGTGATTTTGTAAGTGAATTGATTCGTGTTTGAGGAAATTTCAGTGATTGTCTTGGGTGAATGAGTGATTTTACAACCTGAGCAGGACCCACATTTGTGAAATCCTTTAATTTGGAGCCAGGTGGAGGAAAGTGTTAAGGGGGGTTGACGGATGGTGGGAGCGACTTGTATGCCTAGGTTAGGGGCCTTTGTATACACAATAGGTGGATGTGTGGGAATGGTGTGTCCGATGGTTTTATCATTTTTTAGAAAATGCCAGTTGTTTCTAATAATTTTCTCAATTTGTTTATAATTTTTATTGAACGGCAGAATCAATTTGGGGACATCCTCCTCTGGTGGGAGGGTGAGTTGGTTAGAGTTAAAAAACGATGATCTATCTGTAATCCGAATGTCATTAAGTGCTTTATCTAAAATGGACTTAGGGTAATTTTTATCCAGGAACTTGTTAGTCAGGGCTTGGGCCTCTTCTTCAAATTTGCTATCAGATGTACAATTCCTTTTTAATCTACGATATTGTCCTTTTGGGACATTTAAAAGCCATCTAGGCAAATGACAACTGTTAAAAAGGATAAAACTATTTTTAGCCACAGGCTTATGGTATGTTCTACACACTAATTTGGTTGTATCGATGGTAATTAAAAGATCTAGAAATTCTAGAGTGCCTGTGCTGATATGTGGTGTAAATTTGAGATTTAAAGTATTAGTATTGATTTCCTGGATAAAATTAGTTAAAAGTTCTATTGGACCCTTCCAGATAAAAACAATGTCATCGATGTATCGTCGCCAGAGCACGAGATCTGCGCCTAACCTGGGAGCGATGATTGCTTCCTCCCAGGCTGCCATAAATAAGTTGGCATAACTAGGCGAATCTCGTGCCCATGGCGGTGCCTGTTGTTTGTAAATAAAATTCGCTGTTAAAATAAAAATAGTTATGGGTTAAAATATAATGTATGGATTGTAAAATGAACTCAATTTGTTCTGTTTCCATGGAACCTTTATTTAAAAAGTGCTTGACTGCATTAATCCCGTCTTGATGGTTGATTATAGTATATAGTGAACTGACATCGAGAGAGGCCAGCAAATAGTCAGGTTCCCACTTAATGTTCTCAAGAATTTGAATTGCCTGTGTGGTGTCTTTTAGATAAAAATTAGTTTTTTGTACAAAGGATTGAAGGTGACGATCTATTAGTTGGGAAAGATTTGAGGTAATGGACTCAATTCCCGATACTATCGGACGTCCAGGTGGGTCAGTGGGGTCTTTTTGTAATTTGGGGAGACAATAGAATACTGGTAGTTTGCCTTGCGTGCCGAGGACGAACTCGTGTTCTTTAGGGAGTAGTATGCCTGATTCCAAGGCAACATCACAAAAGTTTTTTAATTCTTTAATATAATCTGCAGTAGGGTCTGTTTTTAACTTGGAATATGTGTTAGAGTCAAGTAGCTGTCTGGTGCATTCTAGGTTATATTTATTAGTGTCGAGAATCACAATACCACCCCCCTTATCAGCAGGGCGGATTGTGATATCATGATTTTGTTGCAACTCATTTATTGCTAGTTTTTCTTTGAATGTGATATTATTGTTTTTGATGTTTGGTTTTAATTTTCTGATTTCAGACTCTACGGTGGTTTTAAAAGTAAGGATATCTGGGCCTGTTTCATGTTTGGGGTAAAATTTGGATTTGAGGGTGCATTTGGTGTGTAAAAAGTTGGTGGGGTGAGTGGTAGGGGTGGTGGTGGGTTGTTTTAAAAAGTTTTTTTTGAGGCAGAGTTTCCGAACGTATTTCTCAATGCCTATATACGTGTTGAATTTATTAAGTGGTTGGGTGGGTGCAAATTTTAGACCTTTGTTTAGTAGTTTTTTCTGTGTATCTGTCAATGTGATGCAACTTAAATTGGTTATACATTCATCTAGTTTAGTTTCCCTAGACGGCTTCAGGAGTGGTGAGTGGTGCCGTGCACCAGACCTCGTATCGTTATTCTTAGCAAGACTCTATAAATGTGATACATACTGTACCACCAACGATTTTTTACTGTTTATTCCACACAAGGATCGCAAATAATTGAACTGTGTACATAGCTACTGGAACTCTATCATGAGAACATTGAACTGCTGCTAGCACAATATTTTCATATGGATGCAAGTTTTTAATATTTTTTTTAATATATATATATTTTTTTATGAGTATTTGTATTATTTATACTTATGCACTGAGTTTTATGCACTGATTTCTATGTCCCTTGCAAGGGCCCTGCAGGGACAGGTATTAGTGACTTATATATACCTGTGACTTATATCATTAAAAATTACCATATTTATTATCTGGATCATATGCTAATATTTCTGATACACCTTGAGGACTGGTCCTTAGTTGTTTTACAACTATACCTATTTATTATTTCTGAAATCTCACCACATTTTTCTTTTTGCCACAATGAGTCACCTGTTAGTACACAGAAGGGTATATTGGCTTGCCCGAGGCTCTCTACCAATAAGGATGGCTACTAGGGTCTATCTGCTACACACTACTTACCCCTAGAACACAACAGTATAACCTACCTAGGTTACCTTTAAAAATACGTGTTTAATTCTAAGCTCGCAAGAGCATCTACTGGCCAGGTAGAGCATCTCACACACGTAATACAGAGAAAAGAAATATGAGTGTACCTAATAGAGATGAGTGAACTTACAGTAAATTCGATTCATCATGAACTTCTCGGCTCGGCAGTTGATGACTTTTCCTGCATAAATTAGTTCAGCTTTCCGGTGCTCCGGTGGGCTGGAAAAGGTGGATACAGTCCTAGGAGACTCTTTCCTAGGAATGAATCCACATTTTCCAGCCCACCGGAGCACCTGAAGGCTGAACTCATTTACGCAGGAAAAGTCATCAACTGCCGAGCGGAGAAGTTCGTGACGAATCGAATTTACTGTAAGTTCGCTCATCTCTAGTACCTAACAGTGGCAGGAATTGGGTATCAATAGGCTACAATTCCTAAGTGTTTCTTGAATGTGAGATATATTTTGTTTTTGTGTATGTACTGAAGTAGAATGAGGTAGTACATTTAAGTGAGTTTATTTAAGTACTATGTGTGCAAGTACTGCTTACTAGTTAGTCTTGCTATCTTAAGGGTAGGTTACCCTATTATTTTTGTTGAGACAAGTGCTAGTGATTGGCGACTGGAATGCTACTCTCGGAGGAGCCAAGAGAGTCACCTATTTAGCAACTATTAAAACACCTTTTTAGCATTTTTATACATTTATATGTACATGTGTACAAGAGTTATTTACGTTTTGGTTTTTGGACAATTTTCCGTGTACAACCTTCACTTACATTTTATGTAAACAGACACAAAGCTATTTTTCTGTGTACAGGGACCATATACATTTTTATTTATTAACACTCCAACAAGGTTCAGGTGCATACACCTGATAAGTGCAAATTTTAGCAAGAGAGTCCTATAAATATAGGGTTATGTACATAGAACGGATGTGTAAGGATCTGCAGTCCACCTACACCAAGAGTCTATATTTCACAGTTGCCTCAAATCAACCAGGCACAAAAACTTACGAATCTCCTACCAGCTAGGAGTCTCTTGACCTGATGGTCAGGCACAAAGCTTGATGTTTACATTGCTGAACTTGAAACTGGAAAAATCTTAGCACAGTCTTGCTAGGCACATGTTTTGAACTTAGTTACTGAAACAACAAAAGTGGTTAGCACAGAAAAGCAATTAACATTACTTTACAGTCCTTCAAAAGACATTTCTCCGGAATCTTCTTGTACCTCTTGTAGATCCTCTATACCTCCCAACATCTAAAGCAGGCAAGAAGTTAATGTGACTCTCCCACACCACATTGGTGAGAGTAGAATGGGCAACAGTAGGATTCAAAGTGACCAGAGGCTTACTGGTCGGGATCACAGCTGGTGCATAAGGTTTTAGCACCATCTCCATATCAGGAGTGGGCCAAAGCACTTTCGTCAGTACCCTGGAAGCAGGCAAACTCTCCACGTCGGAAGAGGGCCTTGGTACATAGGTTGGTACCTGTGCAGGAGGCAAACTCTCATTGCTCCGAGAGGGCCTAGGTACGTGCGTTAGTACCTCTGGAACAGACAAACTTTCATTGCTCCGAGAGGGTGTAGGTACAGTCTTTGGTGCCTGCAATTTAGGCTTACTTTCTTGAACTTGAGCAGGTCTTGACACTTTACTGTACACAGAAGATGATTGATGTTGTGGGTGGAGGCTCCTCCTCCTTGAGTATGGTAGTGGAGGCATCAGGAGCAGACCATTTCGGCCTCAGGATGAAAGGATCCGATTCCCAATCTGTAGACAGAAAGTATTTGAAGGGAAGCTGTGTTGGGGCTGTTGGTCCATACAGGCTCTGGACGGGGGTGTACTCCACAATTTCACCCACCTCCAGGGAGTAGAACTTTTTGTGAAGATATGGCCTCTGTACTGCTCGCCGGTTTACGAGGATGGTTTGCCCTGTGTGGCAATCTAGAAGTGTCCCATAACCTCTGACCTTGTCGAACTTGGCCACAGTTGCTCTTCGTCGTTCTAGAGGCTCCTCCCCTTCTCGGGGATGGTCCCATTTGCGGATGAATAATGCTTCCATTTCTTTAGTATTCTCCTGGTAGCAAATTCTTTCCTCAGGAGGTAAATGCACATGCTTAGGGGCGTACAGTTCTCTGTGTTGGGCCTTTAATTTATCCATCAGTTCAGCCAGCTCGGCTTCTTGACAGGCCCTTTCCCTTTGTGCGGCTGGAATTGGTGGGAGTGGCTTCCCAGGTATAGGTTGTAGAACCGTGTGCATATACTCGATGAGTCCCGGCTCATCGAGTATATGCACGGTCGTGCACTTGGCAAAGTAGATAGGGGCATTTTAGCTTCAGGGCTGGAGGAGGAAGAAAAGGGCTCACTGCAGAGTCTGCAGACTCCTCCGATGGGATTTCGGCCCACGAGCCCCAAGTTCTGTGGTGAGGGGACAATCTCACCGGTGATGCACCTCCAGGTTGTTACGCCTAGCGCTCCGGGTCCCCGCTCCTCCCCGGAGCGCTCACGGCATCTTTCTCCCTGCAGCTCCCCGGTCAGTCCCGCTGACCGGGAGCGCTGCTCTGTCATGGCCGTTGGGGATGCGATTCGCACAGCGGGACGCGCCCGCTCGCGAATCGCATCCCAGGTCACTTACCCGTTCCCGTCCCCTGCTGTCATGTGCTGGCGCGCGCGGCTCCGCTCTCTAGGGCGCGCGCGCGCCAGCTCCCTGAGACTTAAAGGGCCAGTGCACCAATGATTGGTGCCTGGCCCAATTAGCTTAATTGGCTTCCACCTGGTCCCTGACTATATCTATCCTCCTCCCATGCACTTCCTGGCCGGATCTTGTTGCCCTTGTGCCTAGTGAAAGCGTTTTGTGTGTTTAAAGCCTGTGTACCAGAACTTCTGCTATCACCCCTGACTACGAACCTTGCCGCCTGCCCCCGACCTTCTGCTACGTCCGACTTTGCTTCTGCCTACTCCCTTGTACCTCGCCTATCTTCAGCAGCCAGAGAGGTGAGCCGTTGCTAGTGGATACGACCTGGTCACTACCGCCGCAGCAAGACCATCCCGCTTTGCGGCGGGCTCTGGTGAAAACCAGTAGTGTCTTAGAACCGGTCCACTAGCACGGTCCACGCAATCCCTCTCTGGCACAGAGGATCCACCTCCTGCCAGCCGGCATCGTGTCAGTAGATCCGGCCATGGATCCCGCTGAAGTTCCTCTGCCAGTTGTCGCTGACCTCCCTACGCTGGTCGCCCAGCAAGCTCGTCAGATCGCCCAACAAGATCACCAGCTGTCGTACTTGACCACCATGACACAGCAACTCCAGTCACAACTACAGCAAGTACAGTCACAGCTACAGCAGCAACAACCATCTCCTCCGCCAGCTCCTGCACCCCTTCCGCAGCGAGTGGCCACTCCTAGCCTCCGCCTGTCCTTGCCGGACAAATTTAATGGGGACTCTAAGTTTTGCCGTGGATTTCTTTCGCAATGTTCCCTGCACATGGAGATGATGTCGGACCAGTTTCCTACTGAAAGGTCTAAGGTGGCTTTCGTAGTCAGCCTTCTGTCTGGAAAAGCTCTGTCATGGGCCACACCGCTCTGGGACCGCAATGACCCCGTCACTGCCTCTGTACACTCCTTCTTCTCGGAAATTCGAAGTGTCTTTGAGGAACCTGACCGAGCCTCTTCTGCTGAGACTGCCCTGCTGAACCTGGTCCAGGGTAATTCCTCCGTTGGCGAGTACGCCATACAATTCCGTACTCTTGCCTCTGAACTATCCTGGAATAATGAGGCTCTCTGCGCGACCTTTAAAAAAGGCCTATCCAGCAACATTAAAGATGTTCTGGCCGCACGAGAGACTCCTGCTAACCTGCATGAACTCATTCATCTAGCCACTCGCATTGACATGCGTTTTTCTGAGAGGCATCAAGAGCTCCGCCAGGAAAAAGACTTAGATCTCTGGACACCTCTCCCACAGTCTCCACTGCAATCTGCGCCTAGGCCTCCCGCCGAGGAGGCCATGCAAGTGGATCGGTCTCGCCTGACCCTGGAAGAGAGGAATCGCCGTAAGGAAGAGAATCTTTGTCTGTACTGTGCCAGTACTGAACATTTTTTGGTGGATTGCCCAATCCGTCCTCCACGTCTGGGAACCGCACGCTCGCACCCAGCTCTCGTGGGTGTGGCGTCTCTTGATGCTAAGTCGGCTTCTCCACGTCTCACGGTGCCTGTTCGGATTTCTACTTCAGCCAGCTCTTCCCTCTCAGCCGTGGCCTGCCTGGACTCTGGAGCTTCTGGGAATTTTATTCGGGAGTCCTTAGTGAATAAATTCCGCATTCCGGTGACCCGTCTTGTCAAGCCACTCCACGTTTCCGCGGTCAACGGAGCCAAGTTGGATTGCACCGTGCGTTTCCGCACGGAGCCCCTCCTAATGTGCATCGGACCTCATCACGAGGAAATTGTATTTTTGGTCCTTCCTAATTGCACTTCTGAAGTTCTCCTTGGACTACCCTGGCTTCAACACCATTCCCCAACCCTGGATTGGTCCACTGGGGAGATCAAGAGTTGGGGCCCCTCTTGTTCCAAGGACTGCCTTCAACCGGTTCCCAGTACTCCCTGCCGTGACCCTGTGGTTCCTTCTGTATCCGGTCCCCCTAAGGTCATTAAGGACTCTGCCTGCCACAAGAAATGCCTCTCCCCCCCTCCCAGTCCCATCAGGCAAGCCCCTGTGTCCCCGCATGGCCCTCGTCCTGGTGTCACACTGCCCCGTGCCAGGTCTCGCCCTCTGCCCTCTCTCCCCATTCCTACTCCTGCTGTTCTGCCTGCCGTTGAGGAATCCCTCCATCCTTTCCCGGTGTCCTCATCCCAGGGGAGGCAGTTACCGGATAAAGAGAAGGGAAGACCTAAGGGGGGGGGTACTGTTACGCCTAGCGCTCCGGGTCCCCGCTCCTCCCCGGAGCGCTCACGGCGTCTTTCTCCCTGCAGCTCCCCGGTCAGTCCCGCTGACCGGGAGCGCTGCTCTGTCATGGCCGTTGGGGATGCGATTCGCACAGCGGGACGCGCCCGCTCGCGAATCGCATCCCAGGTCACTTACCCGTTCCCGTCCCCTGCTGTCATGTGCTGGCGCGCGCGGCTCCGCTCTCTAGGGCGCGCGCGCGCCAGCTCCCTGAGACTTAAAGGGCCAGTGCACCAATGATTGGTGCCTGGCCCAATTAGCTTAATTGGCTTCCACCTGGTCCCTGACTATATCTATCCTCCTCCCATGCACTTCCTGGCCGGATCTTGTTGCCCTTGTGCCTAGTGAAAGCGTTTTGTGTGTTTAAAGCCTGTGTACCAGAACTTCTGCTATCACCCCTGACTACGAACCTTGCCGCCTGCCCCCGACCTTCTGCTACGTCCGACTTTGCTTCTGCCTACTCCCTTGTACCTCGCCTATCTTCAGCAGCCAGAGAGGTGAGCCGTTGCTAGTGGATACGACCTGGTCACTACCGCCGCAGCAAGACCATCCCGCTTTGCGGCGGGCTCTGGTGAAAACCAGTAGTGTCTTAGAACCGGTCCACTAGCACGGTCCACGCAATCCCTCTCTGGCAAAGAGGATCCACCTCCTGCCAGCCGGCATCGTGACACAGGTGCCCCAGCGCTCTCCGCTGGAGGTGTGTCTGGTCAATCATCGTCATCATCAGGCAGTGGGGGAAGATTGCAGGCCCCCTCTTCATCTAATGACAACTGCTGCAGACGGTCAGCAAGTTCTTGGAAAAGTCGGGCTGCGACTGCCACAACTTTCCGCTGTTCCGGCGCCATTTTGCTTTCTTCACCACATGGAACGCTGCTCTCCGCCATGTCTGCACTCTCCGGCTCTCTGTGCAGACTGAAGATGTCTTTTATAGTGGGCTTCCCCAAAATGGCGGCCGGCAGGAAATACGTCATCGGTGCAGCCCCGACTTCCTGTCCTCCCAGAAACGACTTCTCTGTTTCAAAGTTCCCTTTGGGCTGCGACACAGCAACTTGATAGCCACACCCAGGGGCGGGACGTGGCGCAGCGCGGGCCTTTTTCACGCGCTTCTCTGGTAGCAGGTTAACTCTTCCTGTGTTGACCAGACCAGAGGATCGTAGCATGAATTCATTTTGCAGTTTACACATTGCAGCAAATAAATCTTCGCCTCCCCCCTTACTTTTCGCGTGGCCCCCTTGCAACTTGCACCACACGCACCGCTCTTGTACACTGTAATGCGGTCTGCGACACATGAATAAAGTCTGTTACGTTCTGGGGGGGAGTACACTTTCACTAGTGGCAACAGCAGTAGGCACACACCCGAATCCTGTTCGTGTGACGCCAAAAAGGCTTGTGGTGATGGATTTGGGAATAAAGCCTTGTGGGGGTGTAGGTAGTTAGGGTGTTGCTGTTCAGGATAGTTAAGAGCGCTGTTAACCCTTGTCACTCGTGACGCCAGGGTGAGGGTTAAATACTGTAATCTTGACAGGCCTATTGCCACCCTTCCCAAGAGCAATAGGTGATGCAGAAATAAAGGATTGCCCACAACCACTGTTAACTGAAAACTTGCAGTAACTTTTACTGAAGAATTTCTGTACATGCAGCAATAGTAACAGTCCAGATAACAGAGTCTCTATGCATATAGCTTGAGCAGCAATTGACAGTTGGTTGGGATCAGATAAGCTAAATTTAGCTTCTTAGGGATTGTATAGCAGAGATCTGCTGGATTTAATGGTGTGTTTAGGACCAGTGATCTTGCGGTGAGTAGCGGGGAATTGCTTAGTCTATCCGCTATGTTAGAGGCCGAGGTCGCAAGGCTTTGGCCTAGTAAATCGTTTTGTAAGCTGCGGAGGTCCTACCTCTTCCAGAGTCAGCAACCCAAGAGAGGGATCAAGATGGCGCAGGTCCCTTATATGGGCAGGGGCTGGCCGTTTTGGATTGGTCCATAACAACTGTCACTCACCATTACATTGCATTGTGGGTGAACACGTCATGGGAACTTCCAAAGGTCCTGTAGCAAAACCATATAGTTCTAATCTAATCACGTGACCCGCAGGTCCTGCTATGCTTGAACAGGTAGGCAATTAAATATATACATATATCTATACTTATATGAACTTCTATATAGTCATTGACTAACTGAGGGAGGGACAAAGGGAGAACTACAGAAGAGGGACCCCGACGTCCTAGGGACTCTGACTATGGGGACCTCTACAAAGGTAACGTATGAAATACGGTATCGGGACACCACATTAGGATGTCTTGCAAATGGGGAGAACACTTCAGGAACCGATTGACAACCAGATTGAACATGTGTTCCATGCAGGGCGCATGGCTCAGCCTTCCTTGTCGCCACGCAGACAAGATGTTCTTCCCGTTGTCAGTCTCCATGGTTCCCATTTCCAGTTTTCGTTGAGAAAGCAATGCTCCGATTTCTTTATGAATGACTTTTAGCAGTTCCTCCCCTGTATGACTCCGTTCACCAAGGCAAACCATGTGAAGAACAACGTGACACCGCTGTGCCCTGCACACATGGTATGCTGAAGGGACACTGAGACTTGTCCGTGCAGTGGAGGCTGAGGACACAGTGGAGGAGGCGGAGTAGCAAACTGTCAAAGGACCAACGGCCTGAGAGTGTGGAGGAGGAAGCGGCGTGACCTGTCCAAATTGGTGTTGTGGCTGTGCAGGAACCACAGTCACCAAGTGAGCTGTAAAGGACATGTATTGTCCCTGACCATAGTTACAGCTCCAGATGTTGGCGCTGCCGTGCACTTTGGTACACACCGACAGGCTCAAGGACTGGCCCACCATCTCTACCACAAAATTGTGCAGGGCTTGTTAACCTCTTCTTGATGCTTCATGAAAAACTTCCACACTGCCGAGTAGCTGATTTTCCCACCAACAGTCCGCACTGATTGACTGCTACTATTGCCGTCTCCAGGAACCCCTGTTCCACTACCTCCTGGGTAGGCTGCCGCGAAGCAGTTGGTCTCGGAGTACCCCTTTAACATTTATTGGTCGTTCACTTACCATTATAGTATTATCTGTTGCACCTCCTTTAATTTAGCCGAAGATATTTTTCACAACAAAACACTAAAGGCAACTTTAGCAATAAACCTCACAAGACCCATTACATAATAGGACAATAATGTCACTATATTTGTGGCTAGCATAAGGATTTTAGCCTCAAGGATGTTTCCTTAGGTAAAACATTCAAAATAACAAGTGGAAATAAGTATGTTGTCTTTCCCCTAGGATATTCACATTATCCATAGAGCTGAGAAAATTAATAGTGATCCTAAGAGGTATCCAAGCAGGAAATAGCACGGAACTTTCCACAAGTGATAGTTTAGTTTCTTTCTTATTCCTTAATTGCTGTGTTCAACATGAGGTGAATAATAGCAAACATTTTCTCTAATGCAATATTATAAGATGAATACAACAAATTACAATACGCACAACATTTAGTGTTTCATTTCAGCAAGATGTTTTTAACCCCTTAAGGATGCATTTTCATTTTTTCCTCATCACCTTCTAAAAATCATAACGCTTTAATTTTTGCACCTAAAATTCCATATTGTGGCTTATTTTTTACACCACCAATTCTATTTTGCAGTGACATAAGTCATTTTACCAAAATATCCACGGCGAACCAGGAAAAAATTCTTTGTGCAACAAAATAGAAGAAAAAATGCAATTTTGTAACTTTTGGGGCTTCCGTTTCTACATAGTGCATTTTTCAAAAAATTTACATCTTATCTTTATTCTGTAGGTCCATACGGTTAAAATGATACCCTACTTATATAGGTTTGATTTTGTATTACTTAAAAAAAAAATCATAACTACATGCAGGAAAATTTACATGTTGAAATTGTCATCTTCTGACCCCTATTTTTCCACATATGGGCCAGTATGAGGGCTCATTTTCTCAGTTTTTATCGGTACCATTTTTATATTGATCTGACTTTTTGTTCGCTTTTTTTCATTTTTTCATGAAATAAAAAGTGACCAAAAATATGCTATTTTGGACTTTGATTTTTTTTTGCGTGTACGCCATTGACTGTGTGGTGTAATTAACGATATATTTTTATAGTTCGGACATTTCTGTATGCAGCGATACTAAATATGTTTATTTTTATTTACACAGTTTTTTTTTATGGGAAAAGGGGGGTGATTCTTACTTTTATTAGGGAAGGGGTTACATTTTCTTTTTTCCGCACTTTTTTTTTGCAGTGTTATAGCCCCCCCTAGTGGCTATTACACTGAACATACCGATCTCATACACAGATCATTGCCGTGCATTGACACAGCAAAGATCAGTGTTATCGGCGGTCGATTGCTCAAGCCTGGATTTCAGGCTTGTAGCAATCAATCGCGTTCTAGCTGATTGGGACATCGCAATTTCACCGCGATGGTCCCAATCAGCCCGACTGAGCTGCTGGGAAGCTTTTACTGGGAAGCTTTTTAGATGCAGCAATCAACTTTGAATGCCGCATCTAAAGGGTTAATAGCATTCGGCACAACGATCGGTGCCGCACACTATTAGCTCAGGGTCCCGGCTGTGACGGCGTGACCCTGCATTATTTACCGGGACTGGGCGCAGGGCGTACAGGTACGCTCAGCGTCCTTAAGAGGTTAAGCAGACAATACACTGCACATAATATATTTTACTGCATGACACTGTCTAAAACATATCCCATATGTCAAAAGTTCCTAGGCCTGTCAGTGTACATATTATTAAAAGACTGGAGAACTTTATATATATATATATATATATATATATATATATATGTGAAACTCAATGACCCTGACTTACTAAGAGTGGATTGTAAGTTTCTTTGTGGGTTTTAACTCCCTACAATTTTTTTCCCATGGTGTTGCCCTACATTTTGCACTTTACCCTACATTTTATTTTTTATTTTTTTACACATGCTCTGATCTGTAGGCTTTTCTCTACACTACAATTTCTGTGGAAACCTTAGTAAATATGTTAGTATACATTTTGATCAAAAGTACAAGCCCACTCACCACGTCAAGGCCACCTACTAGAGTGGGTCACTGACGTCCCTATAATAAAATGGCGTAGAACTGGGCAGCAACCACCACCACCGCAACACCAGTGCCCACAGAGGAACGACCCACTGGCAGAGCAGCCCCAATACCACTCAAACCAGTCCTAGGGCCATGCCTCACCACAGACACGGTGCCACGGCAACAATGGATGCCACACAGCACCACATTAGTGTGAACAAAGGTGTAAAAGCTCACTTACAATGTGCTCCCAGTCAGACTGGGAGGCAACCAGAAAAGAAAGGGCCCTGAGCAGCTTCCTGCTCATTTATATAGGGTTGGGTTGAGGGGGTGGGGCAGAGTGCAGACCAACTAAAAACAGCAAAAAAAGATGTCACGACCACAATGCTCTCTGCTGACCTCTGCTTTCCATTTTAGGAACTGTCCAGAGCAGCATATGTTTGCTATGGGTTTTTCCTCCTGCTCTGGACAGTTCCTAAAATTGACAGCAGAGGTCAGCAGAGAGCACTGTGGTCGTGACATTAGAGAAATCCAAAAAGAAAAACATTTCCTCTGTAGTATACAGCCCCTAAAAAGTACTGGAAGGATTAAGATTTTTTAATAGAAGTAATTTACAAATCTGTTTAACTTTCTGGCACCAGTTGATCCAAAAAAAAAAAAAGTTTTCCACGGGAGTACCCCTTTAAGTTAAACTAGATGACTAAACACAGTTTCAAATCTGCAGCATCAAATATGCATGGGACACTGTCTGTGTGAATACACCCTAACTGGTCCTAGAGTGGCATTGGGGCTGCTCTGCCAGTGGGTCGTTCCCCTTGGGGGTACTGGTGTTGTGGTGGTGGTTGTCGCCACCCAGTGCATTTGCCATTTTATGATAGGGACGTTAGGGACCCACTCTAAATAGGTTACCTTGACGTGGCGAGTGGGCTTGAACCTTTTGATCAAAATCTATACTAACAACCTGTTAGTTTTTGAATTAATGCTGAGAAGCAAATAGATCAAAATACAAATTGTGGATGTGCGACCATGTATGTTTTCTCTACTTCACATTTAAAGGGGTACTCCTGTGGAAAACTTTTTTTTTTTTTTTAGATCAACTGATGCCAGAAAGTTAAACAGATTTGTAAATTACTTCTATTAAAAATCTTAATCCTTCCAGTACTTTTTAGGGGCTGTATACTACAGAGGAAATGTTTTTCTTTTTGGATTTCTCTTATGTCACGACCACAGTGCTCTCTGCTGACCTCTGCTGTCAATTGTAGGAACTGTCCAGAGCAGGAGGAAAAACCCATAGCAAACATATGCTGCTCTGGACAGTTCCTAAAATGGACAGCAGAGGTCAGCATAGAGCACTGTGGTTGTGACATAAGAGAAATCCAAAAAGAAAAACATTTCCTCTGTAGTATACAGCCACTAAAAAGTACTGGAAGGATCAAGATTTTTTAATAGAAGTAATTTACAAATCTGTTTAACTTTCTGGCACCAGTTGATTAAATTTTTTTTTTCCACGGGAGTACCCCTTTAAGGTAAACTAGATGACTAAACACAGTTTCAAATCTGCAGCATCAAATATGCATGGGATACTGTCTGTGTGAACACACCCTAAGGGTCTATTTACACGCATAGTATCCTTTACATATTTGATGCAAAGAATTTAAAGCTGCAGATTTGAAGTTGGTTTGTAGCATAAAATCTGCAGCTTCAAATCCTGTGCATCAAATATACGCAGGATATTGTACATGTGAATTGACACTTAACAGGATTTATTTACATAAGGTCACTTTGACAGAAGTTTTTGGGTCAGTATTTTGAATAAGTAATTGTAAGCCAAAACCAGGAATGGAAAAAACACAAAAGTATAATGAAAAGACTGACATTTTCTCTGTATTTGGGACCTACTTCTGGTTTTGGATTACAAATACTGAGACAAAATACTGACCTAAATACTGCCTTGGGAAAGTGGCCAAAAACTGGAAAAATAATATGGGAAAAGAATGTGCAAGATAGCTTATTTCCAGAAGGAAAGAACCTGCTTTACAACACCAGCTACAGGAGGTACCACCTGGGAGATCCAAATAAGAATATTTTTGATACAAAAATACCGCTTCCTGCCCTCCACTGTCAGCATGCCGGGAGATACGCACCCCATCTATTACACAGGGCTAGCGTTCCATCTCCTGGTTATGTGGTTCATCATATACAAGATGCGGTGTAACCCGGAAGCTGGGTATCACGTCACTTCCTGTCTCTTCTTCTCGTTCCGAATACACGGGGTTCTCTTTTGTCTTTCCTGGGTGGGGATACAATATCCGTTCGATGCCTAGGAACTTCAGGCAAGCAGGATCTCCGACATGCACATCTCGGATGTGTTCGGCTAATTTCGGTACTCCGGTGCCCAGTCTCGAGAGTCGTAGATGCTCCCTAAATCTGGTAAATAGGTTTCTAATGGTGGAACCCACGTAGAAAAGTTTGCGTTGGCTTACAATTATGTAAACCACAAAATCGGTTCTACGCGTTATCAAGTCCTTTACGTGTATATCAACACCTCTGAAGCGATAATTCATTCCGGTGAGGAATTGAGGGCAGTATGAGCAGTGGCCACATTTATGATTACCAGAAGCGGAAGAAGAGGATAACCAGTTATTTCTGTAGGTATATGAGGTGAATTTACTGCGTATCAAATGATCTTTAATGGTTTTGTTTTTTCTATATGCAAAAATGGGTTTGTTTTTCGCTATCATTTGGATATCTGGGTCTTCTTCCAACAAGTACCAATGCTTGAGAATAGTCTTTTTCAATTTATGAGACATGTTACTGTACTTGAATGAAAAAATGAAGCGGTTAGATACGTCTGGATAGTCATTGGTTTTAGTTTTATTAATCAGAGAGGAGCGTGTTTTCTTTTTTACACGTTCTAGGAAATCTTTTGACACTTGTTCGGGGTAGATCCTTTTCCTAAGATGACTGATTAATTGGTCTGCTTGGTATTGAAAGACTGTATGGTCACTATTTATTTTTTTTAAGCCGCAATAGTTGGCTATAGGGCAAGGCAGCTTTCGTATGGTCAGGGTGAAAGCTATCGTGGTGTAAATACAACATTGGGTAGGAGGGCTTTCTGTAACCCTTGGTGACCACTTGGCTATCTTCCAACGTAACTAGAACATCCAGGAACGTTATTTATTTTTTATGGAATGAAGAAGTAAAGTGCATGTTCATATTGTTTGTATCGTTCAGTTCTGAAACAAAGGATTTAAACATTTCTTCGCTGCTATCCCAAATCCCGGAAATATCGTCTACATACCTACGATATCATTTTATATATCTGGTATACTTGTTAGCAGACGAGTAGATGTACTTTGCTTCCAATATGGCTAAATAAATATTTGCCAGGGTACATGAGACAGGGGTCCCCATGGCAGTTCCCGTGCATTGCTTATACCATACCCCATCAAATTGGAAATAGTTGTTGTTTAATACAAATAAGATGGCATCAGTCACAAAATCACAGTAGGGGACAGATTTCCACACGGCTGTTAAAAATTCTCTAACAGCTCTTGCACCTTGTTCCTGTGGTATCCTAGAGTATAATGATTCCACATCTATAGTGCCTAGTTTATATGATTTCTCTATGGGCACATCTTGTAATAAATTAAGGAACGCATCGGTGTCCTTGAGGTAAGAAGTGATATCACGGAGGAGTGGACGTAATAGCCAGTCTACATATTGCGAGAGAAACTCAGTGACCCAGCCGTTGCCCGAGACTATCGGGCGCCCTGGAGGTAGCTCCAGGGACTTATGTACTTAAGGTAGATAGTACCATTGCGGCTTCCGTGGGGTCCCAGAGATAAGTTTCTCTGCAGTTTTTCTGGAGATTAGACTGGATTCCACTTGGTTTCTTAAGAAAGTCCTTAGACTTGCTAAGAATTTTTGAGTGGGGTCATAGGTAACTTTGATATACGTCCTGGTGTCAAATAATTGTCTCTGAGCTTCCTCCTGACACTGTTGTTTAGACAGTGTTACAACATTGTTGCCTTTGTCGGCCTTTTTTATCACAATGTTGTACCTTCCTTTGAACCATTGCAAGGCTCTTTTTTTCTTTATTTGTGCGATTTTGTGGGGGGTTTGGGTATATTAGGGCTTTGATGTCTCGGGTCACTGCATTTTAAAATTTTTCCAAGTTACTGCCACTGGCAAGTGGCAGTGAGAAGTGTCAAAAGATGCCCTAGAACGTGTAAAAAAGAAAACACGCTCCTCTCTGATTAATAAAACTAAAACCAATGACTGTCCAGACGAATCTAACCGCTTCATTTTTTTCATTCAAGTACAGTAAGATGTCTCATAAATTGAAAAAGACTATTCTCAAGCATTGGTACTTGTTGGACGAAGACCCAGATCTCCAAATGATAGCAAAAAACAAACCCATTTTCGCATATAGAAAAAACAAAACCATTTGATACGCAGTAAATTCACCTCAGATACCAACAGAAATATCTTGTTATCCTCTTCTTCCCCTTCTGGTAATCATAAATGTGGCCACTGCTCTTACTGCCCTCAATTCCTCACCGGAATGAATTATCGCTTCGGAGGTGTTGATATACACGTAAAGGACATGATAACGTGTAGAACCGATTTTGTGGTTTACATAATTGTATGCCCACGCAAACTTTTCTACGTGGGTTCCACCATTAGAAACCTATTTACCAGATTTAGGGAGCATCTATGACTCTCGAGACTGGGCACCGGAGTACCAAAATTAGCCGAACACATCCGAGATGTGCATGCCGGAGATCCTGCTTGCCTCAAGTTCCTTGAGGCAAGCAGGGTACTGTACGGAAAGACAAAGGAACCCAGGAAAGACAAAAGAGAACACTTTATGTCAAAAAGAGGCCATCTGGATATCGAAGCTGAGGGACTAGGTCTCAATGAAAAAAACAAGCTTAATGCTTTCATTTCATAAATTGTTATTTATAAAAATTTTTCAGTAATCAATCTTTCTCTCATTAATATTATCATTGACGAAATTCATGTATTCTGATGTGTATTGTCCCCCTCATTTTTACGTCAGACTTATCGTTTTGCATCATCTGTTTTACTTCAATTTTTTTCTACCTTTTAGCCAAAATATTAATAATTTTTTCTACTGTTAATTTATGGCATATTTTTCCTTACCCGTCATAAATTCTTGGCACCATATTGTGATATATGCATCATGAACTAACATAATTATTTATTATATGTTGTTTTTCCTGAGCGTTGGATTTTATTGATTGTAAAACATCCTCTGCTCTGATGCATGGTCACATGTTTTCATCCATCCCTCCTCCCCTGTGCATTTTTTGCACGTACGTACCTTGTACACACCTGATCATATTAACTCACCCACGTCACTATGACAGGTTCCGGCGCACTTTATCCGGATCACCTGCACTGCACATATAAGCCAGAGCCAGCATTCTAGCCAGCAGCGTGAACAAGCAGACCTACTGGAAATGGTTTGTCGCTTCTGGTCAGCTCTACGGAGCTGATGTCCGCTCCCCCTCCCTTCCCTCCTGTCCATTTTCCTTACAAGCAGAGAGTTTCAAAGTTAGAAAAATGCAAAATTTTCTAAATTTTCATGAAATTTTTAGATTTTTTACCAAGAAAGGATGCAAATATCAGTGAAATTTTATCAATAACATAAAGTAGAATATGTCATGAAAAAATTATCTTGGAATCAGAATGATAAGTAAAAGCATCCCAGAGTTATTAAAGGGTACCTCTCATCAAATAAACTTTTGATATATTTTAGATTAATGAATGTTGAATAACTTTCCAATAGCATGTTAATGAAAAATATGCTTCTTTCTATTGTATTTTTCCTGATCAGTCCTGTCAGCAAGCATTTCTGACTCATGCTGGAATACTAAACACTCAGAGCTGCCAGCCTGCTTTGTTCACAGCCAAACAGGCTGTGAACAAAGCACGCTGGCAGCTCTGAGTGTTCTCCTTTGTGAACAAAGCAGACTGGCTGCTCGTAGTGTTTAGGATTCCAGCATGAGTCTGAAATGCTTGCTGCCAGGACTGGTAGGGGTCATTTCTTCAAAGTGGAAAATTAAATAGAAAGAAGCATATTTTTTTAATAACATGCAATTGTAAAGTTATTCTGCATACATTAATCTATAATATATCAAAAGTTTTTTTTGATGAGAGGTACCCTTTAATGTTTAAAATAACAGTGGTCAGATGTTCAAAAAATGCCCAGGTCCTGAAGGTGAAAATGGGCTGGGTCATGAAGGGGTTAAATCAAATATGGTGCCTAAAATTTTTTCAACTGGCCCTTGAAACAAAGATCTGGAATAACACCTTACTCCGGATTGGCATGGGTTCTATAGAAACTTTAGTTAACCCTGCAAATTCATATCTTCAACAAAATGATGGCCTTGCTGCTGACCTAGTAGATGTAGGGGGGGCCTAGCATACAGCATGACTCTGATCTGTTGGTAATACAACAAGGGCCCATTTTCACCTCCCAACTGGCCATTACAGGTTCTGGGACACTGCCTTGCAACATGATTATACATGTTGTTGGTCCCAGATATTCTTCTTACAAACATGATGCCTGCATGAGGCAGCTTCAGTCCGCAATACACTGCATTCTTGATTTAACTGCAAAGGAAGAAATTTCCACTCTGGCGATTCCACCCATTAGTTCTGGTTTCTTTGGATTTGCTCCTGATATCTGTGCCAATGTCATAGTGTCCAGTATTAAATATCACTAGCCAATACCAACATGGAAATCAGACTTCTCTCTAAAACATACAAAACAGTCCAAGCTCTGGTGAATGCTTTCAACTTGTTCAATCAACCTAACCTCTTGGGTAAACACCCAATGCCATATGATGATTTCGATGACCTACTAACTGGCCTACCTAAATCCACGCCATCTAAACTCTTGCCCATACAGCCTAATGATTCCAGAGATCTCCTGCCTGATTTCGGTGAACCCAGTCCAACGCAATCTATGCCAATACCACTTACCCATAGTGGTAAAAATAAAGTGCCTAAAAAACCTCTTTCAGAGACTCTTTATAACTATGTTCTCTATACTCCGGTGCAAGTAAATAATCTGATCACCCAACTCCCTAACCCAGAAAAACAGCCAATGCGCTTCTACAGAAGAATCAAGCAAATCCAACAAACCTACTCATCAGTATAGAAGGATTTATATAATCTAGTCTCTATCAGGACTGGAGACGCTTTCTGGCCTATAATTTCCGCCAGTCTTTATAGCATTGCTATTGTGGACCAAGAGATATACTCTTCTGGAATCGAATTCTGATGACAATTACAAGCCTGAGCCAGAGACAGACTAGCTTCAAGCTCCACCAATGTCTCTGATGCCTCTCAGGAACCTATGGAATCAGCTAAAAAGTTTTTCTCCAGACTACTTAATCTGCTCCAGGATAAAGGTTATTACCTGGGAACCAAAGGTCCATAAACACTCTTCATTTGCACTGCTACTGGCCTTCATGATGTTACAAAGAAAAGGCTTACGGACACTAGGCCTGAATGTGTGGAACTTGAACATAAACAGCTCTTACTCATTGTCAAAGCTATTGAAAAACAAACTGAAGCTGCACCTTCTAAGAAACGCTCGGTTGTGGAAGTCTGTCAAGATGCACCAACGATGTTTAATGATGCAGCGCAATACCCGGTTCAGAATTATATCCCTCGGTTCCAAACCATTCCTGCTCAGTACCGTGCTCTGAATTATGCTCATCGAAGATCACCCGTCAGAAACATCATCTGCTCCAGATGTGGTAAAACCGGACATGTCCAGCAAAACTGCAGATCCAGACTTCCTCCTTCAAACTATCGAATGGATTCAGCCACTACAAGGCCAATGATGTCACAAGATCATTATAATATGGACCAACAACAATCTGGACCTCTCCCTGAACACACCACCCCACTAAAGAATGAATCAACAATGGACAACTGACAACAGAATGACTCCACAGAATCCAGCTAATCATGTCCCATCTAGAAATTATCAAGAATCTGGATCTGAGAATAATTCTCGCTCCTCCTACTATTCAGACTTCCAACAACTACCTTATCATACTCTATAGGACAGTGGCAAGCCTGTGCCCACACTGATCTCTCAAGTACCTACTTATACCGACTTTACTAAATTAGGACCAACCTCTTTTGTAAATCTTACAGTCAGTGGCAAAACTCTTCCTTTTCTAGTGGACACAGGTGCAGCCAGATCTGTAATATGCTCTAAAGACCTACCATGAACTTCCCTTATGGCACACCTGTTGCTACAAACCTCACCCACCCTATACCTATTGAAGCACAGCAAGACATCCTTTCCCGACTGCTTATATCAGATAAGTGTCCACTCAATCTGTTAGGTGCTGATTTACTCCTGAAACTCAAAGCCACCATAAAATATGAGGATGATGGCATGCACCTTGAATTATGCCAACCACTCACATCTGAAGAACTTTGTGTCCTGCAAGCCTCTCCACTGATGGTCATGAACATCCAAACAAAGACTATACCTGATGTCTATCTTCAGCAAATTCCTGACCGTGTCTGCTCCAAAGGCCCAGATGATATTGGAATCTTGCCTGTTCCACCTGTTAAGTTATTTTTGAAACCTGGTGCCAAGATTCCAAAAATACCCCAATATCTTCTAAGAGCCAATCAAGGAGCTTCTCTATCTCAACAAATTACAACTGTTCTCAAGAATGGAGCATTAATCAAATGTATCTCCCCAACAAACACCCCTTTGTTTCCAGTAAAGAAGAAGACTCCAAAAGGACAACCTGAGAAGTTGCACATGGTACATGATCTTCGTGCCATTAATGCGGCCACAATTCCAGATACTCCCATTGTTCCCAACCCACATACTCAGCTTAGCTCTATACCACCAGATGCCAAGTTCTTTACTGTTCTGGACTTGGCCAATGGTTTTTTTTAGCGTTCCATTGCATCCATACTGCCAATATCTTTTTGCCTTTACTAACCATGTCGGGCAGTACACCTGGACCTGCTTGCCACAAGGAGCTAAGAACTCCCCCAATCACTTTTCTCAAGCCTTATCCACCTGTCTGGATCCATGGGTATGCGCCCATCATAATGTGACTTTACTTCAATATGTGGATGACCTTCTACTCTGTGCCACATCGCAAGAAAAGTGTGCCACCACTTCAGTTGATCTGCTGTCTTTCCTTACTTCAATCAACTGCAAGGTGTCCCTTGAAAAAGTTCAATGGGAACAACAAAAAGTTGTCTTCCTAGGACATTATATCTCGCAAGGTGCTAAACACCTGACAGAAGACAGAAAGCGAGCCATACAAGAGATTCCTGTACCTACAACTGTCAAGCAACTACAGGCCTTTCTTGGTATGATCACTTGCTGCCGACAATGAATTTCAGATGCCTCAACACTCATGCAACCTCTGTATGATGCCATTCCAACTATAGCTCAGAAGCAACCACTTTAATGGGAGGCCATACAGTGTTTGAACCGCCTAAAAGACATTATCTTGTCTGCTCCAGCACTTGGCATCCCAAACTATGAACTACCATTTTATCTGTTTTTCTCTGAAACAAAGGGCCATGCCTCTGAAGTCCTTGCACAAAAACATGGAGACAAATTGAGACCTTTGGGATACTACTCATGCAGACTAGATCCTGTTGCATGAACTGCACCCACCTGCCTTCGAGCTGTGATAGCTGCTAAAGATCTTTTGGACAAAACCTCAGACATCATTCTTGGACATTCTATCATTATCCTTGCACATGATCTGAAAGCTATGTTAACTCAATGCCAAATAAATCCACTTTCTCTACAAAGACAAGTGAGGCTTCAATGCTCTCTCTTACTCCTGGATAATGTCACTTTTCAAAGATGCAAATCCTGAATCCAGCTACCTTGCTTCCTCTCTAGCAAACCAAACAAAATGATGAAGACCTTGGTGACCCTGAGCACATTTGTTTAGAGGTTATGGAAATGGAGACATCACATCTACCAACAGACTCCAAGAAACCCCAATGGTCAATGCAACCTTTACTCTCTACACAGATGGGTCCAGATATGCTGATGAAAGTGGCAACTTCCACACAGGATACTCAGTAGTTAGCCCGTTTGAAGTTCTGCTGCAAAGACCACTCCCTTCCCGTGTTTCAGCACAAGAGGCGGAACTTATTGCCTTTGCGGAAGTCTGCCACATTTTGGAAGGACAAACAGCCAACATCTACACGAACTCTAGCTATGGGCATGGAGTGGCGCTGGACTTCGAATTGAAATGGGCCTTGAGGGGTACATGACTGCAAATGGAACACCAATAAAGAACTTTGAAGCTATCAGGACCCTGATTGAAGCCTTAAAATTGCCTAAACAAGTGTCGATCATCAAAGTCAAAGCGCATGGAAGATTCTCTTGGCTAAATTTCTTGGCAGACCAAACAGATAAAGAAGCTGCAATACTGCCCCTCACTCGAGAGGAAGCAGGGGTATACGTCGTGACAAGAAAACGGAAGAAAGAATCAGAAGAATCAGAAGAGGAAGATGAAAACCCTGGACTCAAGACACTGAAGCAGTTCCAGACTCAAGACTTGGACAAGGAAAAGAGTATGTGGAAGAAAAGGGGAGCTGAGCTCAGTGAATCGGATCGCCTATAGAGAAAAGAAAGCAAGATTTGTCTTCCCCAAGCCCTTTACCCAGGGGTGGCTCAATGGGCTCATGGAGTCACCCACAGAGGAAAAAAAACAAATGATCATTTTTATCAATAAAATCTACCTTGCACCAGGAATAGCAACACCAGTTGAACAATATGCCAAGGGATGTGACATTTGCAACACCTGTAACCAGGGGTCAAGTCTTGGGGAAAAAAGTGTGGGAACTCACCCAAGATTTCCACTCAAGGGCTGGTCCTGCAAGACTCCAGCTAATGGGAACAGTGTTCCTGGTGTAGAAAAAGTGCAGGAACTCCGTTCCCATGCATTCCTGCAGGACTTGAGCCCTGCCTGTAACCCTGGAAGAACAGAAGTTACTCATAAGAAACACTTGGCCAAACCTTGCTACCCATTTTAGAGGATCCAGATTGACCACATGCAGTTGCCCAAAAGTGGAAAGTTTGAGTACGTGCTAGTAGCGGTGGAAATTTTCTCAGGATGGCCAGAAGCCTACCCGGTCACTAATATTACAGCAAAGATTACTGTAAAGAAACTAACAGAGCTGGTATGCAGATTTGGAGTAATTGAAAGCGACCAAGGACCGGCTTTCATTGCAGATATTACAAGAGAACTTTGGAAAATGGTGGGAGCAGACCTCGGACTCCATACCCCATATCATCCCTAGAGCAGTGGGAAAGTTGAAAGACTGAATGGCACCCTAAAGAACAAAATCATAAAAGCCAATAGAGAACTGTCCCTTCCATGGTAAGAAGTGCTGCTCATAGCTTTGTACCCTGTTAGAAACATACCCCCGACAGCCAACAGGTCTAACCCCATATGAGACACTTTTTTTTTTTGAGGGGGGGTCCCTAAGCTAGGATGTCACTACCCTCAGCAGTTTAGTGCAGGAAATGATAGTCTTGTTAAGTTTGTTATCACACTGTGTAATATGCTGAGAGTAACTAACACATGCTGCAGTTTATTCTTCCATTCCAGATCCAGACACTGAACCAGAAAGTCACAATCTGCAGTCTGGAGAGTTTGTCCTCATGAAAAAACACGTGAGGGGGCTGCTGGAACCTAGATTTGAAGGCCCTTATCAGGTTCTACTGAAAACCCCGACCGCAGTGAAACTGGAAGGAAAATCAACATGGATAAATGCCTCGCACTGCAAGAGGGTTCCCACACCATGTTCCTGATATATATCCTTTTTTTGTATAAGATGAGTGCAAACCCAGCAACCCAATTCAACTCCACAAAACTATGGGGGCGGACTTGGCAATGACCCAAGGGTTGTATCCCACGTTTTGGTATAACTCTTCCAGTGTCCGAGTGGCTACCTTTGAATTTGACTACTGTGACATAGTGAGTTGTCGCGAGGGGCCAAAACAATGTGTTATGTATGGGGTTGACAATTCAATATATATATATATGTGTAAACAAAGAACAAAGCTGCCCTGCACTCAGCGCTTCAATCCAGGTAATCCTGCTCCCATCTCGGGTCACAGCTCGAACACGGAGGACATGGACAGTGGAGCGCTCAGAGGCGACTGCCGGCGGTTTCACGCATAGGAATGTGCTTCATCCGGCCGCTTCCTATGCGTGAAACCGCCGGCAGTCGCCTCTGAGCGCTCCACTGTCCATGTCCTCCGTGTTCAAGCTGTGACCCGAGATGGGAGCAGGATTACCTGGATTGAAGCGGTGAGTGCAGGGCACCTTTGTTCTTTGTTTACTGTTATTTGGCGACTACGGTCTTTATTGTCCTAGCACCTCCGCTGCCAGGGTGGATTTCCAGACTAGGGGGACGCCGTCTCCATCTCGTGGTCTAAGGAGGCTTAAGGTATCGGTGCCACTTCCCTTTTCTTTGTTACTATTAGTTATATATATATATATGTGTGTGACTGATGACGACTGGGGGAACAAATGGGACTATTGGCAAGCAGTGAGATGGAACTCAGGGACTGACTGGGACTATAGACCACAGAGTGCCGATAGAAAAAAAGACAATGCCGGCAAGTCTCTACTCCAGAGAATGACACTAACTCGGCTCCTGTAACAGAAATGGGAAGACTGGTTCTAATATGCCTCTTACCATCAAGATAGAAAACCCTGGCCCACAAGATCAGGGGGAATATATTCTAGGGTTGTACATGGAGGCACACTTGGGGAGGGAAATTGGGGAGAATTCAGGCTAATGGACATGGACATTTCAAATAAGTTTAAAGATCAGTTAAGACCAATAATAAACCCCATACTTAAACATGCCCAGGCTTTTAAAGATCAAATGGTGACTACAGCAGACCCCACAATTAAGGATACCATGATAGTTGAAACCGAGTCCTCAGACACTAACCTATGGCTAGAATGGATAAAATATACCGTAAAAAAGCATAGTAAATCAGACTGTTATGTATGTGCTGCAGCTAGACCTCACCTTGGTACAGTTCCTTTAAAAATTCCAGAAGAGAGTCAGGAGTGTTTTATTAGTCTTTTTACCAACATGACCACTGACTATACAAAATGTGAACAATGGAAGAAAGAGTACCCTTTAATAACTGAGAGCACAAGGCCAGGTGAGGGGATTACCATTTACAAAGGAAACCACCTGCTATTTTAGCAGAAAAGGCAAAGTTAGATTTATGGGAAATTTTCCCAATGGGTATTGTTCTGAATACAGCAAACTAAGTGGACCGCAGATACAAAATCAGGTTTACTCCTTAGGTGACATCTATTGGATCTGTGGTGACATGAAAATCCGAGCACGACTAGAGGGTGATTGGACGGGTGAATGTGCACTAGCCAAAATTTTAATGCCTCTACACATAATCCCAGATCAGGAGTATGAGACCAAATTAGCTGAATTAGTTGATACTTAAAGTAGGAGGAAGAGGGAGGCCCCTGGAGGCAGTCTAGATCCACATGTGTATTTCGATGCTATTGGAGTCCCAAGGGGGGGAATGGGGGGGGGGGGTACCTGTTGAGTTTAAAGCAAGAGACCAGGTAAAAGCAGGGTTTGAATCAATTTTTCCTATGATCACTGCCAGCAAAAATGTTGAATGGATAAACTACATATATTACAATCAACAAAGGTTTGTAAATTATACAAGGGATGCCCTTAAAGGATTAGCTGAACAGTTAGAATCCACTTCTACCATGACCTTCCAGAATAGAATGGCCCTAGATATGATGTTGGCAAAAAAGGAGGGGTATGTAAAATGATGGTTGAGACCTGTTGCACTTACATACCAGGTAATACTGGTCCAAATGGTTAGCTTACAAAGGCCATAAGGAAACTAGAGGATTTGTCTGTAGAATTGAAGAAAAATTCAGGAATAAGTGACCCCTGGGATCAATATTTCTCATGTTTAGGAGACTGGAAAAAATGGTTTCTCCAAGTAGTTATCACATAAGTGGTTTTCATTGCAATGATAATAACAATTTGGATTTTGCATAGTCCCCTGTGTAAAGAAAACAATAACCTCCACTGTAGAGGCTGCAATTCCAACAGGGGCAATGTATGTGGATATTGAACCTACTATTTCAGCTTATCTGAACCTAATCGGTACAACAGACCCTATCAGACACCCTACCCTAACAATCCTGTATGTAAATGGCTCAAGGGCAAACCCAGCAGAGTAGGGGTAATATCTTGCTTCTTCTTGTTTCATCCCAAGGTCCTCATCAATTTTTTATGTGAAGTAATTTACAAATCTGTTTAACTTTCTGGAGCCAGTTGATATGAAAAAAAAAAAGTTTTCATATACCACTTTAAGACTATATTAGCCTATATGGTGCTCCACCTTTTTGTATTATTTTCTCTATATATTTGGTCTCAGGTGAAGGATCAGTCTGGGTACAAAGGGGGGTGGTTCATAAGGAGCCACTTGTCTCAAACCAGTGAAGCATCCTATACCCCTTTTCCCACCTGAACCTGAAACTATTAGGCAGAATATATTATAGTAGGGGAAGATTGAGTCAAATAATATTTTTCTAGGGGGGAATGATAAGGATGACTTAGATATAAATAGCTATATATGCTAATATGCTGCAGAAAAAAAATATTTTCCTTATGAGACATACCAGCTTGCTATTTGCTTGTAACTAAGATGAGAACCTTGGGATGAGACCAGAAGAAGCAAGATAAGAAGAGATTGGAAGTTGGAGACAAAATATTTGAAGAAATATAGACTGTGCAGAAGGACAGATACATCCGGAATTTTCTGGTAGAATAGGGGGATGGCAACATAAGTGAACTATGGCCAAGAAAGAAATTAATTCTTAATATACTAATATATTCAGATGCAATACTCAAATAACCAATCAAAAATAACATGATGATTTTGAGGTGATAACTAACCTCCCCTTTTTGTCAAATGTAAAAACCAATGTACTTCCGTATAATAAACAGAACTCCTTGGGACAGCTCCTTAGCCAGTATGCTGAGAAGGAGATATATATAAACATTTTGTCTGGTGTTTATTTCTTGTGTCGACACTCAGCAGTATACAGCGGCAGTCACGCACATTTTAAGGCATAACCAGCAGCCAACCTTGACACTGGTAGGATTAAGATTTTTTAATTGAAGTAATTTACAAATCTGTTTAACTTTCTGGAGCCAATTGATATGAAAAAAAAAGATTTTTTCATGTACCCCTTTAAGACTTTATTAACCTATATGGTGCTCTGCCTTTTTTCTTTTCTTTTCTCTATATGTTTTGTACAGAGAAGGAGGAAGGGAAGAGGGGTATCCGTGAGGGGTGCTTTCAAAAGAAAAGGCAATGCATACTCACCTGCCCAGATCCCATGCAGTTATAGTGTGGGTCAACAGGAGTCTATTGTCCGTTGAAATTCTGTTGTGTGAATGGGACAGCGGAATCCCATTGAAGTTTGTTGGCTATAAATTCATGCAGTATTTTCATGCAGAAATTCTGCCGTGTGAACCTGGCCTATGGCTGGAGCTACACTGAAACATTTTGGCAATGGTGACTGACTTAACTTTGGAGCTACAGCTGCAGTCTGCAGGAATACAATCACTGCTGTGCTATTCTATCCCTCAAATATAACATATACTAGCGTGAAGCAGACAAACACAGTCACAAATAGACTGTATGTGGTCTACTTAAAGCTATGGACATGCAGTATGTATGTTTCAGTATATATTTCACTAAGTATTTGCTAGTATTCAGACAGATTTGTGCACTGTGTAGAATATTTCAGACATGAATAAGCCCTATATACCATGTGCTCATAAAAAAGTTTATTGGGAATGTGTCAGCCAGAGTCTAAGTCTTAAAAGTTAATTTAATCCATGACTGATGGCACCTTCATTCTCCTAAATGAATGAATGCATAAAAAGGTTACAGGCTCCCTTCTTGTGTGCACTTCCTTTCTGTACCAGATTAATGCTAAAAATAAAACAACCTATTCAAGTTTAATTGATTAACAGGGTTTCCACATAGACATTGTTCTGATATATATGTAGAAGACAACCGCTGTGAGTAAAGCCCGCTGCAGAATAAAAATAATTCACTATCCTGTCGTCTCTTTCCCACAGGCTTCTGCACAGACATAATCTTCACTGGATGTTTAAGTAAGAAATCAGGGCTTACGTTAACAGGTGTCACTGCGGCGCATGTTGCCATGGAAATAGTGATATGTGAGAATTAATTGTGATCATCATGGTATTAAAACCCCAAAATGGTCGTCCCATGACAGGAAGAGAGTGCTAAAATTTTCCAATAAATCACATGAGAGGAACCAACATTTCATGTGCTAGTAGTTTAAACTGCAGTTAAGGCACTATAAAACACTGTTACCAAGAGAATTGTAACAAGGGTACTTGTGAAAGATTATATAGGAAGGTTTATACGTTGTCCTAGTTTTTCACCCACGGGAAAATAATTACAAAATTGTGTCAAATTTCTAAAATAGAACACTAGAATGTATTAAATGTTATTTCTGACTTTCTTTAATATTAACCTACATCTACATGCTGTGTAAATCTTTACTCAGTACAGGGTTTCCATCTTTAAGTACACCGTATTTTCTTCAAACTATATCTAGGGCTCTTTCTCTCTAATATCTCATTCATTAGCACGGTCTTCTACCTACAATCTAATAGATAAATAGGAGTTGTTAAAGGGGGTTGTGGGCCCCAAATGGTATGTGAGACTCTAAAATGGCTTTTCCACAGATGAAGACTTTATCAACTTATTTAACATCCCATTGTATTATTTATTACATCCAATGTGACACATTTAGAGATGAGCGAACTTTTGAAAAATGTGATTCGACGAGTCGCCGAATTTTTTCGTGGCAAATCTATATGAAAACGGCTATTTTTGGCCTATAGAGAGCCTCAATAGGGGTGTAGAACAGTTTGCTATGTTCTAACATGATATGGTGTGTGCTGGGGTAGTGAAATAATACAGTATGAGGAGACCATATAGTGGCTGAATGACACAGCTTGGAGGTGTTAGCAGCATGAGGAGACCACATAGTAGCTGAAGGCACAGCATGGAGGGGTTGGCAGCATGAGGAGACCATATAGTGGCTGAATGACACAGCTTTCAGGTGTTGGCAGCATGATGAGATCATATAGTGGCTGAATGACACATCCTGGAGCTAGCAGCAGCATGAGTAGACACTAGGGCTTCACAATCCCTAAGATTAAAAGATGAATTCTGAAATTTAAACTGAAGATTTTGGGTAGCTAGTGCTACCATAACAAAATGTTTATTCCCAGACCCAGGCCCAGCAGCATCAGTAAACCATATATTGCCTGAATGACACAGCCTGGAGTTGGCTGAAGCATGAGGAAACCATATAGTGTCTGAATGGCACAGCCGGGAGTTGGCAGCAGCATGAGTAGACACCAGGGCTTCACAATCCCTAAGAAAAAAAGACGAATTTTGAAATTTAAATTGAAGATTTTGGGTAGCTAGTGCTACCATAAAAATGTTTAGGCCCAGACCCAGGCCCAGCAGCATCAATAAACCATTTATTGGCTTAATGACACAGCCTGGAGTTGGCAGAAGCATGAGGAGACCATATAGTGTCTGAATGGCACAGCCTAGAGTTGGCAACAGCATGAGGAGACCATTGAAAGTTATGATTTTGAAATTGAAATGTAAGACTTTGAAATTGAAATTAAGGATTTTGAAATTTACATTTCACTACTCTGCCTGACATGTTTATTGCGTATATGAGGGGAGTACAATATGCTTCACTTAGCTTAAAATAGTACCGTATTTATCGGCGTATAACACGCACTTTTTAGGCTAAAATTTTTAGCCTAAAGTCTGTGTGCGTGTTATACGCCGATACACCCCCAGGAAAGGCAGGGGGAGAGAGGCCGTCGCTGCCCGCTTCTCTCCCCCTGCCTTTCCTGGGGTCTAGAGCGCTGCTGTCGGCCCTTTTCACCCCCTGGTTATCGGCGCCGCTGCCCGTTCTGTCCCCCTGACTATCGGTGCCGGCGCCGATAGCCAGGGGGAGAGAAGCGGCGCCGACAGCCAGGGGGAGAGAAGGGGCAGCGGCACCCATTGCCGGCGCCGCTGCCCCGTTGCCTCCCCCCATCCCCGGTGGCATAATTACCTGAGTCGGGTCCGCGCTGTTCCGCTGCTCCAGGCCTCCGTCGTTGCTATGCGCTGAACGGCGCGGCGCATGACGTCAGAGCGCCGCGCCATGCATAGCAACGATGCTGGGGACGCACGACGGAGGCCTGGAGCAGCGGAGCAGCGCGGACCCGACTCAGGTAATTATGCCACCGGGGATGGGGGGAGGCAACGGGGCAGCGGCGCCGGCAATGGGTGCCGCTGCCCCTTCTCTCCCCCTGGCTGTCGGCGCCGCTTCTCTCCCCCTGAACTCCCCCTGGCTGTCGCTGCCCCTTCTCTCCCCAGAACGGGCAGCGGCGCCGATAACCAGGGGGTGAAAAGGGCCGGCAGCGGGGCTCTAGACCCCAGGAAAGGCAGGGGGAGAGAAGCGGGCAGCGACGGCCTCTCTCCCCCTGCCTTTCCTGGGGGTATATCGGGGTATACACGCGCACACACGCAACCTCATTTTATCATGGATATTTGGGTAAAAAACTTTTTTTACCCAAATATCCTTGGTAAAATGAGGGTGCGTGTTATAGGCCGGTGCGTGGTATACCCCGATAAATACGGTAATTAAAGAATTGGGGCTCAAGGTCAAAGATAGTGGATCCAAATGGTAGGTATGAATAACAGTGATTTATTAAAAATCTAATAAAATATACAAGATAGTGTAATAAACAGTGGTACCAGTGATTCACAGAGCCCTTGTGATATCACGATAGTCACTAATAGAATGGTAAAGACGAAATAATTATTATATATATGTGACCATCACAGTTAAAGCAATAGAAAATATAGAAAATTGCAATATAAATCAGTCCACCAGGGTAGTGTTAACTAAAAAATCCATAACCATATAGCAGCAGTAGTAGGTAAAAATTGATGTTAGTGGATTTACAGCTGCAGTAACCCATAGCAACAGTCTTTTTTAGTTCTTTATCTGCAATTGCATTTAAAGGGGTTGTGCGCTGCCCTGACTTTCTGAGCTCCGCTCACAGCGTCCGGAAGTTCATTACTCCGAACGCTGTGTGCGGGCTTCCATGTTCGCGGCTGCCGGGTGTGACGTCACGCCCGGCCCCTAGTGACGTCTCGTTCACCCCCTCGTGATGTCAAGCTAGCCCCCTCCACCAAAGTCTATGGGAAGGGGGCGTGACAGCGGTCACGCCCCCTTCCCATAGACTTTCATTGAGGGGGCGGGTGAGACGTCACGAGGTAGCGGGCGAGACGTCACGAGGGGCCGGGCGTGACGTCACCCCAGGCGGCCGCGAACACGTAAGCCCGCACACAGCGTTCGGAGTAATGAACTTCCGGACGCTGTGAGTGGAGCTCCGAAAGTCAGGGCAGCGCACAACCCCTTTAAAGCCTGATACTCAATAGGTCAGACAGTGTGGGATAAAGATAAATTGCCGACATAGATTAAGTCAATGAGTGATTACACTGTTTCAATTGAACTGAACAGTAGTAGTACCGATCCTGCAGCGCTTCTATTCGTGGTTAACTGCGGCGTCCTCGTGGCAGCGAGGCACGCGTATCACAAGCTGGGTGGCTGATAATAGTCCCTCCTTCAGGCAGCAAGGGTTAAGTAGATAATAATGATGGTGGTCACAATGTCTTTTTAATAATGCTGGACGCGTTTCAAAACTGTTTCATTTTTTTCTTCAGCAGCAATTAGACGTATATAAATGATATGGAGCTATCCTGCAATCTTATATATCATTAACTCCTCCTCTACTTAGGTCGTCACTTCCAGCGTCAATAAACCATAGTAGCCAAAAACATGAATGAACTCAGAAACTGAGGATGTATATACACTCTAATAGATGAACAATATAACTGGAAAATATACATAAATACTACTTAATAACAATATACACATAATTCTAAAATGGTAATTATATATTGATAAATAGATGGCAGATATTATATATACTGTCATTAATAATTATATTTATTATTAAAAATAGAGAGGACACATTTATATGAAAAATAAAGAAATAAAATAAGTGAATAAAATATATATATGGAATAAATATCAGAACTACATGGCTATATCGTGTGCGAATAATAAATGATTGATATGCATGTAATAAAAATATAAGAATATAACCCAAGATATGTATATAATAAAATATGAAGATGTAACAAAAATATGCACTACAGATTAAATATGGATATAAGAGAACTAGAGGACTCATAGTGAAGAAATGACTATAATGTGAATAAGATTAATAGATATATATAAATCACATGAAACATACATCTGGATATCAAATACAGTGAATATCAACTATAAAAAATATAATGACTGATACCTAAAATACTAAAATTGTCATGTGGATGTGAGGAAGGGCCCAATAAAGGGTCCATCGTGGTGCTGATAGTACAGCCAGACTCACGACGGACCGTCCAAAGGGACCTCCCCCCAAATTGATCTAAAAAGGTAAAATTGAAAATTAAAAAATTAATCTATAAAACCGAACAGCTCAATATCGTTATTAAGACCTCTGGGTGCTAATGAGCCAAATTCAAAGATTTTGCGAGACTCCACCCTAGACATTTTGCTGATAAAATTACCACCACGCCAATCTGGGTTAATTTTTTGAAGGACTATACATTTTAGATTATTGGGATTGCCTTGATGGAAAAATTTAAAATGTGCCGACAAGGGGTGTTTTTCATTCTGTTTTTTAATATTATATCTGTGTTCTAAAATCCTAGTTTTCAGTGCACGTGAAGTCCGTCCCACATACTGTTTGTGGCATGGGCACTGAATTAAATAAATTACTCCCTTGCTGGCACAGTTTAAAAAATCTTTAATGGTGAAGCTAAAATCATTGGATGTGGAGTTGACTGATACTGTCCTTTTCACAAAATTCGTAGCTTTACAATTTGGACATTGTCCACATCTAAAAAAACTTAAGGTCAACTAGGGTGGAGTCTGCATCTTTTTGTTGTTTCATTTGTCGTACTATCAGAGCTATTTTAATAGATAAATTAGGGGCTCTAGTATATACTATGGGAGGTCTAGCAGGAATAATATCACCTATAGTTTTGTCTTGTTGGATTAATGGCCAGTATCTTTTAATAATACTTTCAATTTTGCGGTATTGAGTGTTAAAGGGGATGATTAATTTTGCATTATCTATGGTGGAGTCGGTGTATGGACCTGAATTTTTAGATTGGAAGAAAGTGGCTCTATCTAACTCACAGATTTTATCAAGGGACTGTTGTACTTTATCTGATGGATACTGTTTTTCAAGAAATTGATGAGTGAGGGCTTCTGCTTCGATTTCAAACTGTTCATTAATTTTGCAGTTCCTTTTAAGTCTGCGGAATTGGCTTGTAGGGACATTTGTGAGCCAACAGGGAAGATGGCAACTTGTGTGAAGTATAAAGCCATTCTTTGCAACTTTTTTGCAGAAGGTGCTACATATCAGGCTTTCCTCACTCGCTGATATTAGTAGGTCCAAAAATTCGACTGAGGAAGGACTGATATTGGGCGTGAATTTTAAATTCAAATTGTTATCATTTAACGATAAAATAAAGTTATCCAGCTCCACCCCAGACCCTCGCCATATTAAAAAGATATAATCAATATATCTGTGCCATGTCACCAGATTTGCCCCCAGCTGTGGACAAAGGTTGTTACTTTCCCAGTCTGCCATAAACAGATTGGCATAGCTGGGGGCAAATCTGGTGCCCATGGCCGTTCCATTGGTTTGTAGATAAAATTCTGTTTCAAAAGCAAAATAATTATATGATAAAATAAATAAGATCCCATCTACAATAAATAGAATTTGGTTAGGTAATAGATCAGATTTTTTATTTAAAACGTTCTGTATAGCTAAAATCCCCTGTTGATGGTTAATAACAGTATATAGTGAACTACCGTCCAGAGTCCCCAAGATCGGCACAGATTAAGTCAATGAGTGATTACACTGTTTCAAATGAACTGAACAGTAGCGCTTAGATGATAGGAAATAGATACTTTGTAATCTCACCGCTCCTGGGCTGCTGCAATGTGTAAAGCAGAGGATCGCTTCCAGATGTCCGCGATCTCCCAAATAGACTCTCCGTGCGTGGGAAAACACTGCCGGAGACTCGGCCTTCTCCTAAGGGGCAGTGTTGGTCAGCGGTGGTCTCGTAGTACCCGTCCTGCAGCGCTTCTATTCGTGGTTAACTGCGGTGTCCTCGTGGCAGCGAGGCGCGCGTATCACAAGCCGGGTGGCTGATAATAGTCCCTCCTTCAGGCAGCGGGGTAAGTAACCAGCAAGGGTTAAGTAGATAACAATGATGGTGGTCACAATGTCTTTTTAATAATGCTGGACGCGTTTCAAAACTGTCTCAGTTTTTTCTTCAGCAGCAATTAGATGTATATGAATGATATGGAGCTATCCTGCAATCTTATATATCATTACCTCCTCCTCTACTTAGGTCGTCACTTCCAGTGTCAATAAACCATAGTAGCCAAAAACATGAATGAACTCAGAAACTAAGGATGTATATACACTCTAATAGATGAACAATATAACTGGAAAATATACATAAATACTTCTTAATAACAATATACACATCATTCTAAAAAGGTAATTATACATTGATAAATAGATGGCAGATATTATATATAATGTCATAGATAATTATACTTATTATTAAAAATAGAGAGGACACATTTATATGAAAAATAAAGAAATAAAATAACATCCACATGACACATGACAATTTTAATATTTTAGTATTTTAGGTATCAGTCATTATATTTTTTTATAGTTTATATTCACTATTTGATATCCAGATGTATGTTTCATGTAATTTATATATATATATATATATATATATATATATATATATATCTATTAATCTTATTCACATTACAGTCATTTCTTCACTATGAGTCCTCTAGTTCTCTTATATCCATATTTGATCTGTAGTGCATATTTTTGTTACATCTTCATATTTTATTATATACATATCTTGGGTTATATTCTTATATTTTTATTACATGCATATCAATCATTTATTATTCGCACAAGATATAGCCATGTAATTCTGATATTTATTCCATATATATATATATATATATATTATTCACTTATTTTATTTCTTTATTTTTCATATAAATGTGTCCACTCTATTTTTAATAATAAGTATAATTATTTATTACATTATATATAATATCTGCCATCTATTTATCAATATATAATTACCATTTTAGAATAATGTGTATATTGTTATTAAGTAGTATTTATATATAAATATATATATTTTCCAGTTATATTGTTCATCTATTAGAGTGTATATACATCCTTAGTTTCTGAGTTCATTCATGTTTTTGGCTACTATGGTCTATTGACGCTGGAAGTGAGGACCTAAGTAGAGGAGGAGTTAATGATATATAAGATTGCAGGATAGCTCCATATCATTCATATATGTCTAATTGCTGCTGAAGAAAAAAACTGAGACAGTTTTGAAACGCGTCCAGCATTATTAAAAAGACATTGTGACCACCATCATTATTATCTACTTAACTCTTGCTGGTTACTTACCCCGCTGCCTGAAGGAGGGACTATTATCAGCCACCCGACTTGTGATACGCGCGCCTCGCTGCCACGAGGACGCCGGAGTTAACCACAAATAGAAGCGCTGCAGGACCGGTACTACGAGACCACCGCTGTCCAACACTGCCCCTTAGGAGAAGGCCGAGTCTCCGGCAGTGTTTTCCCACGCACGGAGAGTCTATTTGGGAGATCGCGGACATCTGGAAGCGATCCTCTGCTTTACACATTGCAGCAGCCCAGGAGCGGTGAGATTACAAAGTATCTATTTCCTATCATCTAAGCGCTACTGTTCAGTTCAATTGAAACAGTGTAATCATTCATTGACTTAATCTATGTCGGCAATTCATCTTTATCCCACACTGTCTGACCTATTGAATATCAGGCTTTAAATGCAATTGCAGATAAGGAACTAAAATAGACTGTTGCTACAGGTTACTGCAGCTGTAAATCCACTAACATCAATTTCTACCTACTACTGCTGCTATATTGTTATGGACTTTTTAGTTAACACTACCCTGGTGGACTGATTTATATTGCAATTTTCTATATTTTCTATTGCTTTAACTGTGATGGTCACATATATATATATATTAATTATTTTATCTTTACCATTCTATTAGTGACTATCGTGATATCACAAGGGCCCTGTGAATCACTGGTACCACTGTTTATTACACTATCTTGTATATTTTATTAGATTTTTAATAAATCACTGTTATTCATACCTACCATTTGGATCCACTATCTTTGACCTTGAGCCCCAATTCTTTGTATACCAATTTTTTACAATATTTTTGGGCACCGTTGGTATCGGTGTCCCTATTGGGTTGCCCAGGTCTATATTGGTTTCATTACAACAGGAGCCACTCCGCTTTTAATTTTAATTAAAACAGTATTTGTCTAGAACAGTAGCAGGTGTGTACTATTGGCTGTCCTTTCACAGTATATAGACCCTTGACAGATTAACAGGTACAAAATAGTACACTACTTAGATATAGGCATGTGGTATGCACTTAAGAGGGCAGAAAAATGTGCTACAGTATGCTTAAAAATGCTTCTTTTTACCTGTGTCCCAGATTCCATAATTCCTTTATAATCAGAAATTGTCAGAATATCACCTGACATTCAAAACAATAAAATGATAGATACATTCTCTGAAGAAAAGGATCCTTCATTAGATGACAACATGAGTATTGTGTGTTCCAGTGACATTAGCTAATTGGAAGAACAGGAAAACATGATACAACTTAATTCTGCAACTGAAGAACCACAACAAAGAATTAATGACTTAAAGCCTACTGGAACTGAGGAACTTCAAAATGGTAAATCTACCACTTGGGATAGTCAGTCAATTCCAACAGCCGGTGGTCAGTATCCACAGTTCCCTGTTTCTGCTAGTCCTTGGCAATATTCCTTTTATTACTGGTCTGGTATCAACATAGCAATAATGCTAATAGAGTAATTAAAGGATACCCACATGTTTCCTACAATACACAGTCAATATATGGATATCATATAGGGGCTGAAGGTGGCTGACGCATCAGGAGATCATATAGTGTCTGAATGGCACAGTCTGGAGTTGGCAGAAGCATGAGGAGACCATTGAAATGTAAGAATTTTAAATAGAAATTTAAGATTTTTAAATTGGAATTGAGGGTTTTGAAATTGAACTTTTAACTCCCAAGTTTGTGTGCCGGGCCCCGGCGTGTGGTTACAAAGGACCAAATCTAACAAGGAGTCACATGTCCAATGGCAGCACAATGACAGAGCCTGGAGGTGGCATCAGTAGGAGGAGACCATATAGTGGCTGAATGGCACAGACTGGAGTTGGCTGAAGCATGAGGAGACCATTGAAATTTAATATTTTTAAATTGAAATTGAGGGTTTTGAAATTGAACTTTTAACTCCCAAGTTTAAGTGTCCCGGGCCCTGGCGTGTGGGTACAAAGGACTAAATCTAACAAGGAGTCACATGTCACATTGCAGCATAATGACAGAGCCTAGAGGTGGCATCAGTAGGAGGAGACCATATAGTGGCTGAATGGCACAGCCTGGAGTTGGCTGATGCATGAGAAGAGACCATATAGTAGCTGATTGTGACAGCCTGGAGGCGGCATCAGTATGAGGAGACCATATAGTGGCTGAATGACTGCCTTGAGTTTGTGGCAGCATAGGGTGACCATATAGTGTCTGAATGGCACAGCCTGGAATTCGCGGCAGATGAGGAGACAATAGGGCCTCTCAATATCTAAGAATAAAAGATGAATTTTGAAATTGCCATTGAAGATGTATGGTACCTAGTGCTACCATAAACATGTATAGATAATGCCCTAGGCCCAGCAGCATCACTAAACCATTTAGTTGCTGAATGACACAGACTGGAGCAGGCTGAAGCATCAGTAAACCATATATTGGAAGAATGGCACAGCCTGGAGGTGGCTGAAGCATGAGATGAAACCATATAGTGGCTGAATGAGACAACCTGGAGGTGGCAGCAGCATCAGGAGTCCTGAAAGTGACGCGGTGACAGAGTGGTGCGATGGATGGCAATACCAGTACCCGGTGACGAAGGTGGGTGAAGAAAGGTCTGATGCGGAGGAATGATTGTAGCTGGGGAGCAGCGCCTTAAATCTGTTTGGCACTATCCATATTTGTGAAATGTTGGTGTGGCACCATGGTTAATCTACTCTCATGCCTCAGGCACTGGTGGTTGGAAATCCTGGCTGATCCATGCCTGATTCATCTTCACAAAGGTCAGTCTCTTTGGGGTGACTATGGCCCCTGCCACACTAAACACCCGCTCTGTTAGCACATTACTGGCTGGGCAGGACCGCTTTTCCAGGGAATACTCTGCTAGTTGCGGCCACAAATCAAGTTTGGCTGCCCAGAATTCCAGCGGATCTTCAAGGTGTGTTGGCATGGGCATGTCAAGGTATGCCACCACCTGCTGGTTCAGGTCCTGCTCCAGGTCTACCTGCTGCTGATGAGTTTCTTCACTATGCGGGTGAAGAAATCTACTCATCAGCAACTGTAGACTCAGGCTGCTGCTGATGTAGCTGGTACTGCTCCTGCCACCCCACCCCTCCCCAGCAGCCATGGCAGTGGAAGATGAGAGCAGGGTGCCCCCCGATTCAGACTTGTTAGAGGATGGACGATGGTGCCGATAGGCATCGGCCAACTGAATACATAGGATGCCTTTGTAGTAGGTCATTTTGTCCTCCCTCTCAGTGGGTGTAAAAAAGGCCCCTATTTTGTGGCGGTAGCAAGGGTTCAATAAGGTGAAGATCCAGAAGTCATCCCGCTGCCGAATGGTGACAATTCGACTGTCAGGCTTTGATCATCAAGAAATCTGTGATGGCTTTTCTCTCTTCGTACAGTCGGTCCAACATATGGAGGGAGGAATTCCAACGTGTGGCAATGTCACAAATCAGACTATGTTGTGGGATACCGTTCTGACGCTGCAGCTCAAGAAGGGTGTGCTTTGCAGTGTACGAGTGGTTGAAGTGCATGCAAAGTTTCCTTTCCATTGTTAGGATGTCTTGAAATGGCGGGAACACTTCAGGAACTGTTTCACAACCAGATTGAACATGTGTGGCATGCAGGCCGCATGGCTCAGCCTTCCTAGTCGCAGCGCATGCAATATGTTCTTCCTGTTGTCAGTCACCATGGTTGCCATTTCCAGTTTTTGTGAAGTAAGCCATGGTCTGATATCTTTACAAATGACTTTAGGCAGTTCCTCCCCTATGTGACTCTTTTCGCCAAGGCAAACCATGTGAACAACAGCGTGACACCGCCATGCCCTGCACACATGGTATGCTGAAGGGCCAGTGAGACTTGTCTGGGCAGTGGAGGCTGAGGTCACGCTGGAGGATGAGGAGGCGAAGTCGCACACTGTCACAGGACCAACAGGCTGAGAGCGTGGAGGAGGAAGCGGTGTGACCTGTCCAAGTTGGGGTTGTGGCTGTGCAGGAACCACATTCACCCAGTGAGCCGTAAAGCACATGTATTGTCCCTGACCATATTTACAGCTTCAGATGTCGGCACTTCCGTGCACTTTGGTACACTTATTGTGCAGGGCTGGCACTGCCTTCTTCTCAAAGAAATGACGGCTTGGCACTCTCCACCTTGGCTCGGCACAAGCCATCAGTTCTCTGAAAGGTGCAGAGTCCACCACTTGAAAAGGGAGGAACTGCAGCTCCAGCAACTTAGACAGGAGCACATTCAGCTTCTGCACCGTTGGATGAGTGTGCGCATACTGTTGTCTCTTGGACATGGCTTCGCCGATGGATTTCTGACTAAATGTAGGAGGAGCAGGATTACCTGGAGCATCAGAAGGAGGGTATTTTCGGAGCCTCACGCACGGCAGCCGCAGCTACCCACGCGGCAGGACCTCCAGATCCCGCCGGGTTCTCTCAGGTAACACCAGCCCCCTTTTCACTACTGGTCCCCCCCTGGTCTTATCACATACTGAGGGTTTCACATGGCAGGAGACGCAGGGCCCAGCCGGTCCTGGTCAGCAGAGGGAGGGGGAGGGGGCTTCAGGGGAGGGGGGTTGTGAGCAGGTTGTTACCACACCACTGTTGTATTGAACTTTATTGCATGTTGTCACTACCGTCACCGTGTACTGATCTATGCTGTATAGCTGCCGGTCGCTCATCAGTGATGGCAGATACTGTAGTCAGATTGCTCCCTGCCGCCGTCTCATTTGCGTATGCTTGGTCCACAGGGTGCCTAAGTTGGTTGGATTCTGTTCGTGTCCCCTTAAGCATCTCTTACAGCTTTCAGTTTGAGGTACTTACTAGAATAACTAAGGGGGGGGGGGAGTGTATGTTCTCCCTCCATCTTTCACTCCACTCGCATTTCGTACGTTCACGCATCCACGGGCACACCCACCACCGGTCATGACGCTGCTACTGACACGCCTTCAGAGCCACATGCGCCACCACACTCACGTCAATCGGCCCCAGCCTGACTCGTCTTCAGTTGGGGCTTGACAAACTTGTTGTTTCTGATTCTTCTTCAGAGCAACACCACTCATAGGCAGAGGATCACCTGTATCTGACTCGTCTTCAGTGGGGTCCTCTGCGCATGCTGTTCTGACTCTTCTTCAGCGCAACAGCATACACATAGCCTCAGTTACTGTCCCACACCTTCTCCATATCACACCCTCCGATTATCCACATTCTAGTGCAAGCTAATCATTCCATATAATATCCACAGCTGAAAGCCGTGCCGTGCTGTCAGTGCTCCCGGTGTCAGAAGCAATTCAGGAAATTCAGCAGGTCAGTTTCCTCCTGTAGTCAGGAGAACTGCGGAAGTAGAAGTTAAAAAAAAAAAATAGGAAGGGTATTTTCTTTAGTCATTTGATTTTTTTTCCCCTCTTCTTCTCTCTCTGCCGGCACCCTTCTATGGCCCGGACAGGTTGCCAGCAGCATTTCTCAGCCGGCGGATATCGACGTGGCTCTCTAGGTTCCGGAGACTCCCGCCAGGGCCTCGGACCGAGGTAGCATGCCCTCGTACAGGTCTTGGACCATCCCCAGGCTAATGGAAGAATTGAGAAGGAGGGGTGTCCCCTTTCCGGCCTCAGCAAGGAAAGGCGAGTTATTCAACTTGCTGAATGCTGATCAAGCCCCCCGGGGAATCAGGTAGCTGCGCAGGACCAAGTCTCAAGCGCCTCCTTGTCTCAGCTTCATACAATGATGACAGAGGTACTTACTTTGGTATCAGGCTTCCAGGCTAGGCTAGACCTAATGGAACTCTCCAGGAGCAACAAAGCAGTCCCGGCCGCAGCATCACCCACGGTTTCTACCTCTCAGGCCATGTGTTACGATTCGGCAGGCTGGATGTGGATCCTCTGTGTCAGCGAGGGATTGGCGTGGACCGGCTCTAGGTTGCTACTGGTATTCACCAGAGCCCGCCGCAAAGCGGGATGGTCTTGCTGCGGCGGTAGCAACCAGGTCGTATCCACCGGCAACGGCTCAACCTCGCTGACTGCTGAGAAGGCGTGGGACAGAAGGACTAGACAGAGGCAAGGTCAGACGTAGCAGAAGCTCGGGGCAGGCGGCAAGGTTCGTAGTCAATGGAGATAGCAAGAGGTCAGGAACACTGGTAAGGCAAACACTGTAAACGCTTTCACTAGGCACAAGGGCAACAAGATCCGGCAAGGAAGGGAAGGGGAAGTGAGGTTATATAGACAGGTGCACAGGTGGAAGCTAATCAGACAGATTGGGCCAGGCACCAATCATTGGTGCACTGGCCCTTTAAATCTTAGAGAGCTGGTGCGCGCGCGCCCTAAGGAGCGGAGCCGCGCGCCAGGACGTGACAGCCGGGGAATGGGACAGGTGAGTGACTTGGGATGCGATTCGCGAGTGGGCGCGTCCGGCTATGCGAATCGCATCCCCGCCGGCAGTGTCAGTGCAGCGCTCCCAGTCAGCGGGTCTGACCGGGGCGCTGCAGAGAGAGGAACGTCGCGAGCGCTCCGGGGAGGAGCAGGGACCTGGAGCGTTCGGCGTAACAGTACCACCCCCTTAGATCTCCCCCTCTTTTTGTCCGGTTGTCGCTCCACATGGGACGAGGACATTGGGAGCGATTGTAGAGTTTCCTTCTGGAAGACAGAGAAGTCCTGGGTAAATTCGTCAAAGGCAGGCAGTCCAGAAGGAGTGGGAATAGGGAGGGGGGCAGAGGGTGAAGCTTGGCAAGGGGCAGAGTGTTACCAGGACGGGGGCTATGAGGAGGCACAGCATAGTCCTGATAGGCCTTGGGGAGACCAGGTATAGGAGGAGACACTGAGGTTTGACTGACGGGACTGGGAGCAGACGTGAGGCATTTTTTGTGGCAAGAAGCACCCCAGCTCTTAATCTTCCCGGTGGTCCAGTCAAGGGTAGGAGAGTGGCGTTGGAGCCATGGCAGACCGAGGAGGACTTCAGAGGTGCAGTTGGGCAAAACAAAAAGTTCAATTTTGTCGTGATGCAGTCCAATGCTCATGAGCAGGGGTTCTGTGCGGTAATGCACAGTGCAGTCCAATTTTACTCCGTTGACCGAGGAAATGTAGAGCGGCTTGGCGAGACGGGTCACAGGGATGTTGAACTTATTAACAAAAGAGGCCAAAATGAAATTTCCCGCAGAACCAGAGTCCAAGAAGGCCATAGCTGAGAAGGAAGAGTTGGCAGAAGGAGAAATCCGCACAGGCACAGTGAGACGTGGAGAAGCAGACTTCATACCAAGAGACGCCACACCCACGTGAGCTGGGTGCGTGCGTGCTTTTCCCAGACGTGGAGGACGAATAGGGCAGTCCACCAAGAAATGTTCGGTGCTAGCGCAGTACAGACATAAATTTTTATCCCTGTGGTGAGTCCTCTCTTCATGGGTCAGGCGAGACCGATCCACTTGCATAGCCTCCTCGGCGGGAGACACAGGGGTAGTTTGCAAAGGATATTGGGAGAGAGGTGCCCAGAGATCAAGGTCTTTTTCCTGGTGGAGCTCCTGGTATCTTTCAGAAATACGCATGTCAATGCAGGTGGCCAAATGGATAAGTTCATGCAGGTTGGCAGGAGTTTCTCGTGCGGCCAGCACATCCTTGATGTTACTGGATAGGCCTTTTTTAAAGGTCGCGCAGAGGGCCTCGTTGTTCCAAGATAATTCAGAGGCCAGGGTACGAAATTGGATGGCGTATTCGCCTACAGAAGAATTTCCCTGGACCAGGTTCAGCAAGGCAGTTTCGGCAGAAGAAGTGACTTGGGATGCGATTCGCGAGCGGGCGCGTCCCGCTCTGCGAATCGCATCCCCGCCGGCAGTGTCAGTGCAGCTCTCCTGGTCAGTGGGTCTGACCGGGGCGCTGCAGAGAGAGGAACGCCGCAAGCGCTCCGGGGAGGAGCAGGGACCCGGAGAGCTCGGCGTAACACCATGCCTTCAGGTATCCCACACCCTCCACCGAACATCATGCCCGCGCATTTCATCCCTGCAGCCATAAAAAAGGACATGCTTGAGGGAAAAGAGGTCAACCTCGCCTCTCTGCTCATTGCCACCACGGACTTGCATGATACCAAAACTGTTGCCTGCGGGGAGCTAGCGGTCACGTTCAAAAGCAAGGACGCTAGGCTCAGCAGGAAATTAAGTGTCACTGAGTTTGTGCTTGCATTTGGGCTTTTCAGGGATGTGCTCTGTTCAGTCAGCCCTGGCCGCAGGGAGGAGTTAGATCTGTACTTACATAGGGGGGTTCAGATGGCGCACAAATACGGGGGTACCACGTTTTACGAGTATCATAAATCTTTTGCAGCCAAGGCAGCAGCCGCATATGCGCAGTTCGGCTATGTCACCAACTGGGGGGCCATAGACACAGAGTTGTACTGCGAACATTTTGCTGGTCTGAAAGCCCCCTCCTGCACCGCGTGCGGGGTGACCACGCATTCTTCCAGCTGGTGCCCTCAGGTCAGCAACCTAGGAGAACCCGGCTCCAGTAGGAGCCTGAACACCTTCACCCCTACAGCTCCTAGGAACATGGCTGCTTTAGATAGGCTCGGTAGACCAGTGAGGTACCTGGGTAAGACCCAGATCTGTAACAATTTTAATCTTTCCTCCTGCGCATACAGCAATTGTAGACTACTTCATGTGTGTTTCAATTGTTTCAGGGCTCACCCCAGCTCTATCTGCTCCCAGAAGGGTCCTCAGGCATGACTAGGCGTGGTACAAGTCCAGGTCCTCGCCCAGGTCCTAGCTAGTCACCCTGAGCCCGACTGAGTCAGATGGCTGGTGGCGGGTTTCTGCGACGGGTTCCATACAGGTTTGGTCGCTTTGCCACAATGCACGCACGAATGTGGCAATCTGTCATCAGCCCTTTCTGAGCCAGAGATTGTAACAGGGTTAATCCAGTCGGAACTGACTAAAGATTTCATGATAGGGCCTTTCGAGGTGCCCCCCTTTTCATGATGGAGAGTCAGCCCACTGGGGCTTGCCACAGGCAAATATTCGAATAAAAGAAGATTAATATACGATCTCTCAGCCCCTGGTTCTTTGACCAGCTAGCCACAGCACTGCATTGGGCGCTTCGAACGTGGCCAACTGCCAACATATCATACACTATCTGGTTGACTTCTTACTGCTCGAACGTCCCGATCTCTCCCCTTTCAACCTCACTTCACTACTGTCTCTGTTTAAGGAAATCGGGGTCCCAGTTGCACCACACAAGACTGAGGGCCCCGTCAGGCAGCTGGTGTTTTTAGGCGTCAACCTAGACACGGTGAGCATGCAGGCTAGACTTCCCCAGGAGAAACTAGCCAGAACCCGAGAGATGATACACAAACTATCCAGGAGTCGCACAGTGACCAGGGTCGGACTTCAGAGCCTCCTGGGCATGATGGCTTTCGCCATGAGGATCATCCCTCAGGGGAGAGCCTTCATATCCAGACTCTTGGACCTTCTTCCCTCAGTGTCAGGTCAAAGGCACGTTATTCATATCAACAACGAGGCAATGGCTGACTTACTCGTGTGGGATCACTTCTTGGAGAGCTGGAATGGTGTCTCCTTTTTCCTCCCTTCTTTATCGGACGTGTCCCCAACAATAGTGTCCGATGCCTCAGCGGTTGGTTTCGCGGCCATTCTCGGGAACAAATGGTTAGCCAGCCCCTGGCCAGCTGAGATCCTTCACATTCCTGACTTTAGAGAAACTTCAGCCCTGTTTGAAACGTTCCCCATTGTAGCCGCCGCTGCTGTCTGGGGGCGTTCCTGGGCCAACTCCACAGTCCGATTTTTGTGCGATAATGCCGCCACAGTCGACATTCTCAACAAAGGACGCTCTAGATCTCCCCACATAATGCGCTTTGTCAGGAGGTTCGTTTTACTGTCTCTCCAGCACAATTTTCATTTTTTGGTGGAACACATAGAAGGTAAGAAGAACTTGGCGGCCGATGCACTCTCTCGGGCTAAATTCAGTGTATTTTTTCAGGTGCAGCCAGACGCAGACCGGGTCGGAGTCCCGTTGCCTCCGTTTCAACAACTGCTGACGGTCTAGCCAGATACGTCACCGTAGCCAACGCACTAATCAGAAAGTCTTTAGCTCCCAGCACGATCCGGGCTTATGATGCCGCCTTGGCGGTCTTCACCTCCTTCATGCATGGCCTAGGGCTTTCCCCCACAATGACTTTACACTCTGCCCTAGCCTTTGTTGGCTTTTGCCATTCTTCTTTACACCTGTCTCAGAACACCATCAAACTCCACTTAACGGGTCTTCAACACCACAGGTCGCTCTCGCACCCTCACGCCTCTTCTCTACTCTCCGCTCATCCGATCAAAGCAGCACTCAAAGGTATTTTAGTCTTTTCTCACCCTAAATCCCCTTCTCGCGCACCGGTCACGGGGGATCTTTTCCGGGCTATGTCTTCCTTACTGTACACGCACCCTTTTGGTTTTCACCTCAGCACGGTCGTCAAAGCTGCCATACACCTTGCTTTTTACGGTTTCCTTAGACCAGGGGAGTTCACGCGCATTGGTCGCAGAGCACCCGGGCTGACTCTGAGCCAACTATGGGCCAACAGGCTAGGTTTCACCCTCACTTTACCAGCCACCAAAACCTGTAGATGGGGAGCGTCTATCAGATACTTTCCTGCCTCACATCAGTGGTGCCCGATTTCGTCTCTCACCGATCTCCTTTCAATGCTGTCCGGGCAAGCAGCGGACAGTCCGCTCCTCCCGGTGGGTGGGCGAGCTCTGTCTTCCTCCCAGTTCGTCAAATACGTCCGGTCCTTAGTCACCATGCTGGGTCATGATCCCGCTGTCATCACAGGACACTCATTCAGGATCGGGGCGACCACCGCAGCCTCCAAACATGATGTCCCGGCTCACATCATTAAGAAGTTAGGCCGCTGGAACTCCAGCTGTTTCGACCGTTACATTCCGGATCCCTCTACCGAAATGGCTAATGTATTTAAAATATTAGCGTTATGATACAAATAAAATAGAGTTACACCCTACTCTTGACTCTTTTCCCTCTATAGGCGTGCCCACGGTAGCGGCAATTGGGCACACCTCATCCGCTGTTTATATTCCATGATTATGTACTAGGTCTCCCGGGGTTTCAAGTCTCAGGACGGTAAGTACACTTGTTCTCCTTTCTCGTATATTGCTCCTACGGCCCTTCGAGCCATGACCACAAGTTAAAAGCCTAATTGGCTGCATTTGTGGGAGTGGCGTTGGGTATATAACCACCCCTCTCCCACAGGTAGGGGCGTATGATTCGTGGGCGTCACCCACCCAACCCTCCCCTTTTCTGCCACAATCCATACTAGGGCATGCCCTCTATAGGCGTGCCCACGGTAGCGGTAATTGGACACACCTCATCAGCTGTTTATATTCCATGATTATGTACTAGGTCTCTCGGGGTTTCAAGTCTCAGGACGGTAAGTACACTTGTTCTCCTTTCTCGTATATTGCTCCTACGGCCCTTCGAGCCATGACCACAAGTAAAAAAATAGGACACTACTTAGATGTACATATGCGGTATGCACTTATGAGGGCAGAAAAATGCACTACAATACGCCTAAAAACACTGTATTTTTGTAAAACACCAGCCAGTGATTACTGTTGTCTGTCCTATCACATTATGTAGGCCCTTGACAGATTAACAGGTACAAAATAGTACACTACTTAGATGTGTGTATGCGATTTGCACTTATGAGGGCAGAAAAATGCGCTACAGTACCCTTAAAAAATTTATTTTTGTAAAACACCAGCAGTACACAACAGTGTTGCAGCCAAAAAAAGTTGTGTACTAAACACAAAATTGCACTCTGTCAAAGACTATTTGGAATGGACTGCTGTGTATTATACCGTCTACAGACTAGTATAACCAGCAAATGATCTTTTGTGGAACAAAGACACTGAATTGCACTGAAAAATTATTCCTGCCTCCTCTGCTAAGGTTTATGAAGTTGAGGCAGCTTGTTGAAATGTATGAGGCAACGCACAGCTATCTGCCCCTCTCTGTAATACTAAGAAAGTGACTGGGAGGGTAATAGTGTTGAGCGGCATAGGCCATATTCGAATTCGCGATATTTCGCGAATATATGGACGAATATTCATCATATATTCGCTAAATTCGCATATTCGTGAAATATTCGCGTTTTATTTTCACATATGTGAAAATTTGCATATGCGAAAACTAGCATATGCGAAAATTCGCATATGCAAAATTTTTGTATATGTGAACATGCGCACGCCAGTCTCACACAGTAGTATTAGAGCCTTCCTTACACCACACAAGCTGGAAGCAGAGAGGGATGATCACTGTGATATGTACTGTAAAAGAAAAAAGAAACGAATATTCGTAATTAGAAATATAAAGTGCTATATTCGCGAATATTCGCAAATTCGCAAATATGCGATATTCGCGAATAAAATTCGCATTGCGAATATTCGCAAGCAACACTAGAGGTTAATGGCTGCAGCTGCAGTAAAAATCCTTTTCAGTGAAAAATACAATGCTCTCCTTCCACGAAAACGCTGATGTGACTAGGAGGATGTTAAACGCTGCTAGACTGCGCTTTTCTCTGCTGTAACACACACACACATACACACACACACACACACAGGCCTTGCGTCCTATGATCCTTCTGCAGTGTATTGTAATGAAGTGACTGGCTGCAATTTGCCTGCCGATTATATAGGGCTGTGACATCGCAGGGGTGACTGGCTGCTGATAGGCTGCATCCTGCATGTGATTCAATGTCATCCCGCCTACTTGCCTTCCCACCTTCCCAGCGTTCCTTGCCCCATGTGCTGACATGTGGATCCATCATTTTAGATGCCCTGAAGCCTGCACCACAGTAAATGGAGTTTAATGAGGCAATTCACATAATAGATTTGCGGCGATATTCGCATTCATTACGAATCGAATATTTCCTGAAATTCATAACGAATTTGGGTTCATCAGCTTCGATTCGCTCATTTCTAGACACATTATTGTAAGGATCACTAATGTGTTGTGTTTTGTAGAACTGAGAATGTAAAATGTTATAACAATGTGTGGCCTACTTTTATTTTTTCTATGGTGCCCTAGCTCCTCTGTGTATGCCATTACACTCTAGAAAAGAAGAATTGTACATTGAATGCTTTTCCATGAGTTGTCCCATCAAGACAATCTCTGATGATCAGGTGTTTTTGTTTTGGGACCAGTTTATGGAATTTGCTGGCAGTAAGCTTTTATTACAAGGGGGAAGATGCTGGTGAATAAACACATACAAATGTAGTATTGCACAGTGCCCAATGAAAAAAATAGTTGCACCAAGTTTTCCAGACTCACAGCCACTGTTTGCCGTGTCTCTGCAATGTTGCTGAAGATGACTGGCAGAGTGATATGTTCTTTATTCCTGAGGCAATACTTATGTATAGACTTCTATGCAGAGAAATAAACGAATCCCACAGCCGGCCGCTTTCCTAGATAATAACTCAGAATCGCAGCAGGTCTTAGGAATGAGAGCAGGCACGATCAATAACTTTTGACTTGTCTGATCAACATGTAAAAAGTTGTTTTTAACGACCGTAGCACTTTCATGATTTATCATAAGCATTAAGTAGCTAATTTCCAGAAGGAACGAACCTGCTTTACAGTGCCACCTACAGGAAGTACAACCTGAGAGATACAAAAAAAATAAAAAATTTGGGTACAGAGAGAAAGGACGTGTTTTAAGGGGTATCCGTGAAGGGTGCTTTCAAAATAAAAGGCAATGCATACTCACCTGCCCTGATCCCATGCAGTTGCCGTTCTGACAGCACCCAATCGTGGTGCTCACCGCTGCTTCCCAATTCCCATGAATTCTTATTCCTGCAGGAAATGACTGCTTAGCAAAGCAATGGATGCAAAACTGTCCTGCTTCAGATAAACCAAGGAGCCACGCAAAGTGGAAGGGACCCAGCTTCAATTAGAACTAGACCTACGAAGGGGCATGGGGGTTGCATAATTATCTTCTGTACCAGAAGTTAAATCCAACAGTGGATAAAGTGATGTTGCTGTAAAGGGAAAATAAACACTATTATAGCATAGGTGATAATGCAAACAGTGATGTAACTAATATATTATGCTCACAATAATGTCACAAACAAAAATAGTTGCGACAAGTTCCTGAGGCAATACTTATGCTTAGACTTCTATGCAGAGAAATAAACGAATCCCGCAGCCGGCCGTTCCCTAGCTAATAACTCAGTATCGCAGTAGGTCTTAGGAAAGAGAGCCGGCGCGATCAATAACTTTTGACTTGTCTGATCAACATGTAAAAAGTTGTTTTTAATGACCGTAAAAAAAACACTTTAATGATTTATCATAAGCAGGGTGTTTAGTAAAGCAGCAGAAGAGATTTTTTTACAGCACAAAGTTGTTTTCCTGTATAATGTTTCCGAAGCTTTAATAACACACAGCTTGAATAAATGGAACAAAGTTATGTATATACTGTAAAATCCATTCTAAGCTAGTTAGTCATGCAGTGAAATCTTAGATGAAATATGACACACAGTGAAATCTTAGATGAAATATGATTCCCATGGTTCAATGGTAGATAGGATGAACATTTTTTCTCACTATAAAAAATGTGCACATCACTTATATTAGTGGTCAATATGCATGAATGCAGAATGATGGATATAAGACCACTGCAGGATGGCTTTGTGTCAAGAAAGTGGTGTTACATTATTGTCAACCACTAGTATAGTCCAGTTGTGTTTCAGGAATGTGTGGTCAAACAAGGATTCTATATATGTTTTCTTGAAATGCCTGTGAAGGCATTGTTTTCTCATCTATCTAGATTTTAAAGGGGTAGAAAGGGATAGAATTATTATTTTTTTAAATCAACTGGGGCCAAAAAAGTTAAACAGATTTGTAAATTACTTCTATTTTAAAAAAACTTAATCCGTCCTGTACTTACCAGTTGATGTATACTACAGAGAAAGTTATGTTGTTCTTTCCAGGCTGACCACAGTGCTCTCTGCTGACACCTCTGTCCATGTCAGAACTTTGTCCAGAGCAGGAGAGGTTTGCTATGGGGATTTTCTCATCATCTGGACAGTACCTGAAATGGACAGAGGTGTCAGCAGAGAGCAGTGTGGTCAGACTAGAAAGGACTACAAAACTTTCTCTAGAGCATACAGCAGCTCATAAGTACTGGAAGGATTAAGAAGTAATTTACAAATCTGTATAAGTATTAACATGCAAGAATATCTGTAAAAAAAACATGTGACCATTACTCTTGACAGTACAGTTATTGGCCTCTATATCACTGCCCACACCAATGACTTGTCCAAACCAACAGAATTGGCCAATGATCTCATGGGTACGGAGGCCCCCAGAGGGCAAGAGATGGGGGTATATGGGCATCAGGTATGCTGGACTTCTCAATGCCCAAAGCATTCTTCCCATAGGTTTTTTTTTAATGCCAGTTTATTCCCCTATTACATTAAATATAAACAAGCATGCTTGGTCAACTATAATGAAGAAGGAAGAAATAGCTGTCAGCCTAACTAGCTTTGCACCGATAGTTATCTGGAGTGCATGACCATTGGCCACCTTTAGACTGCTATATTTACATTGCTACATATGTCAGGAGACGCAGAGAAGAGAACATGGTAACAAGGGATATTTTTAGTAAATGTCATTATTTATAATGAAAAATCTATTGCATTGTTTTTGAAAGACAAATCCTTTAATAATATGCTGCATGTCTTTTAATCCAGCCATCAATATATTGTTCCTACAGACATACTGTATTGCACAAATTATCATTTTATATGCACGACAGAGAAAAGGGCACCTAGAGCTTTTGTTGTACACAGCTGGGTAAATGGTATCAGTATGATTTGTAAGTGTACAGTTTGATAGCTAATAAACCCCTGGGGATAGCTGGGAAATGACTGACATAGCGGGAAGCTAATTGGATTATGTTTAGACTGTAGAGTTTTGACAAGCAAGAATGCTCTTCTGACAATTCATTTACCTTGAAATTTCATATTGCACAGACTTTTGCTGGTCAACTTTCTTCCTACTTTTTTGTTAAAGGAAAGGACCGCTTAGTGCGGTGGTCAACAGTAGTCCGTGCATGGAGCAGAGGTCCCTACAAGCAAAGGGAGAGTCGGTGTGTCGAGCAGGAGATCACGGGGAGTCCAAGAGGTCAAACCGCCTGAGATCAGACACTTATCCCCTATCCATCATGACTAAGAGCGATAGCTCGAAACGCGTCGGCGTTTCACCCCCCCCTTTTTTAAGTGACATGTCACTTGCCACCACGTGGCAATTTTGTCCATGTTTTTAATGTGCACAAATTAAAGGTTAAGTTTTATTGGATCTCTGCATACCCAGGAGCTGGACCCTTGTTATCCTTCCTTTCTCTGTGCTACGGGGAGTGGCGGCTCCCTGCATCCATGCTCCTGAACTTCAGCCAGATGCTTGTTTCATATGTACTTTGGTGAGCTGATCTATACCTTTTACTTATGTGCAGGGGTCAAGTCATGGGAAAAAACGTGTGGGAACTCAAGATTTCAACTCAAAGGCTGGTCCTGCAGGACTCCTGCTAATAGGAACTGTGTTTCTGCTGTGGAAAAAGTGCAGGAACTCAGTTCTCATGCGTTCCTGCAGGATTGAGCCCTGATTATATGTTGGAGTTCCCCTTTAAATAGTCATGAAGTGTATCTACCAGATAGTATACTTTTATCTTCTATGATAAACTCTTAATATTGTCTTCACTTACCTAATGAGCTTGACACTATGAAATATAGATTGGTCAATTGCTGTGTATAACTTTCCTTTTACATTTGATGCCCCTGATGTTTATATCTGGTTTGACACTTCCTGTATAGTATGAAGAAAGATTGGAATAAATGATGTATATGAAATTCTCTGATACATGACTGGTTACTCCACTACAGTAATTAATATGTACAGTCCAGCACACTTTACTACTCTATCTTTGATATTGCATTGCAAGATTTAACCCCTTTACTCCTTAGCCTGTTTTGACCTTAATGACCAAGGCAAATTTCCTAAATCTGACAAGCATCCACTTATTTGGTAATAGCTTTGGAAACTTATGAAAGCGATTCTGAGATATTTTTTCGTGACATATTGTACTTTACATTAGTGGTAAATTTTGATTGATATATTTAGCGGTTTATTAACCCTTTAGGTGTTTCACAGAAATAAAAGCAAAGTGGAGGCAGAATACATTTTATTTTATTTTTTGGCGATTTTTCATTTGAATCCATTTTTTTCTGTAACACAGTAGGTGTTGACAAAGAAATACAACTCAAGATTTATTCCCTGAATTCTGACGTACTTACAAATATCCCATATGTGGCCTTTGTGCGCTAAATGTCTCTCACACAGGCCTCAGACATGAAGGTGTACTGTGTGGATTTTGGGGCATCCTTTTAGTTTAGGATATTTTGTTGGCATCATATAAAATTACAGGGGCATTGGGGTGCAAAAATATTTTTGGGAGACAAGTTATCGCTTTCATTGGTACCATTCTGGGGTACATGTGACTCTGATCGTTTTTTTATTAAATTTTTTATGAGGTGGTATACATAAAAAAATCTATTCTAATGTTTTTTTTTTAGGTTGTTCGTCATGCGGTATAAATGACATGTTAACATTACACTGCAGGTGGATACGATTATGGCTATACCAAATTTATATACTTTTCTTATATTGTACTTCATTTATGGCATAACATTTTTATTTTATTTTTTTAAGTCATGTTTGTAAGTTGCCGTATTCTGTGAGCTGTAACTTTTTTATTTTTTCACTGACACAATTGTGTGAGGACTCTTTTATTGTGGGACATATTGATGTATTTGGGGGGACTATTTTGGGTGGTGTATTATATACATATATAATTAATTTTATTATTTTTTTTATATTTTTTTCCCTTTTTTCCACAATTTTATTTATCACTTTAAATTTTTTCACTTTTTCCATACTTTTTTTTTTTTTTTTTAACTGTTATACACATAATTCAATGGAGTACACATCTGTACTCCATTGAATTATGCCTATGTCTGTCAGTACTGACAGGCATAGGATAGATCAGTTAGGGACTGATCGCTCATCTTGCCATGACAACGGAGGCCTGAGGCCAGTGTCAGTTTCAGTTTGCAGAGCGCCGATTGGTGACAGAGGGAGCTCCCTCCCTCTGTACCCTAAAAGACACTGCGGTCACAGTGACCGCAGTGTCTACAGGGTTAACTCAGGATCGGAGCACAGCTCAGGTCCTGAGTGCCCGCGGGTGGCCTCCTCCAATGGAGCTCCCTCACCACCGATCACCACAGTGAAGCGACAGAGGAGAGTGGGAAGGAGGAGACCGCTGCCAGATCCAAACTGTACTGATGGACCAATAGCAGCGATAGCCAGTTGGGGATCGCTGCGGTTAATCCCTGGACGGCTTCAGGGAGGCTCGGCTGTGCAGCACAGCCAAGCTCAATAAACTGTCACAGTGCCCGGTGGCGCTGTGACAGTTTATTTCCATCAGGTACATGTACGTGATGATGCGGGCAGTCATCCCTAATCACTACGTACATGTACCTGATTTTGCGTAAAGGGGTTAAATGGAAGAATTGTTCTATGTAGTGTAACTCAATAGTTTGAAATAAAACAACCACAAAAACACAATAGTACTGTATATGCTTGACAATTGTTATCTTCACAAATTCATATTCTAAATTACAAAGTAGTCAAGGGCCTGGAATGTAACCACTGGGTCCATGAGAGTTTGTTTTATAAAAAATGTTTTACCAAATACAAACATGCCCTACAAATGTATGTTCTTGAGCCCTAGCAGAAGAGCAGAGGCATTCACTGTTCTCCGCTTTATTGTCATTTACAGTGTTAAAGGGGTACTCCGGTGAAAAACTATCTTTTTTAAATCAACTGGAGCCAGAACATTAAACAGATTTGTAAATAACTTCTATTTAGAAAATCTTAACCCTTCCAGTACTTATCAGCTGCTGTATGCTCCACAGGAAGTTCTTTTCTTTTTAAATTTATTTTCTGTCTGACTACAGTGCTCTCTGCTGTCACAGAATTCACTGTATATTTTCCACATCCTCATTGTCTTTCATTCACATATATCACATATATATTTATTTTATGCATATTATATACCTTGTATTGGCCTTTATTTCCCCCCTTTTGTATATATATATATAAAGTTTGGACATACCTTCTCATTCAGAGTTTTCTTTATTTTCATGACTATGAAAATTGTAGATTCACACTGAAGGCCTCAAAACTATGAATTAACACATGTGGAATTATATACCTAACAAAACAAGTGTGAAACAACTGGAAATATGTCATATTCTAGGTTCTTCAAAGTAGCCACCTTTTGCTTTGATTACTGCTTTGCACACTCTTGGCATTCTCTTGTTGAGCTTCAAGGGGTAGTCACCTGAAATGGTTTTCACTTCACAGGTGTGCTGGTGTGGAGGAGGAGGTGTGATGGGATGGTGTGGGGGTGCTTTACTGGTGACACTGTTGGGGATTTATTCAAAATTGAAGGCATACTGAACCAGCATGGCTACCACAGCATCTTGCAGCAGGATGCTATTGTTACGCCGAGCGCTCCGGGTCCCCGCTCCTCCCCGGAGCGCTCGCTACACTCTCGCTCCTGCAGCGCCCCGGTCAGATCCACTGACCGGGTGCGCTGCGATTCCGCCTCCAGCCGGGATGCGATTCGCGATGCGGGTGGCGCCCGCTCGCGATGCGCACCCCGGCTCCCGTACCTGACTCGCTCTCCGTCGGTCCTGTCCCGGCGCGCGCGGCCCCGCTCCCTAGGGCGCGCGCGCGCCGGGTCTCTGCGATTTAAAGGGCCACTGCGCCGCTGATTGGCGCAGTGGTTCTAATCAGTGTGTTCACCTGTGCACTCCCTATGTATACCTCACTTCCCCTGCACTCCCTCGCCGGATCTTGTTGCCATTGTGCCAGTGAAAGCGTTCCCTTGTATGTTCCTAGCCTGTGTTCCAGACCTCCTGCCGTTGCCCCTGACTACGATCCTTGCTGCCTGCCCCGACCTTCTGCCACGTCCGACCTTGCTTCTGTCTACTCCCTTGTACCGCGCCTATCTTCAGCAGTCAGAGAGGTTGAGCCGTTGCTAGTGGATACGACCTGGTCACTACCGCCGCAGCAAGACCATCCCGCTTTGCGGCGGGCTCTGGTGAATACCAGTAGTGACTTAGAACCGGTCCACTAGCACGGTCCACGCCAATCCCTCTCTGGCACAGAGGATCCACCTCCTGCCAGCCGGCATCGTGACAGTAGATCCGGCCATGGATCCCGCTGAAGTTCCTCTGCCAGTTGTCGCCGACCTCACCACGGTGGTCGCCCAGCAGTCACAACAGATAGCGCAACAAGGCCACCAGCTGTCTCAACTGACCGTGATGCTACAGCAGCTACTACCACAGCTTCAGCAATCATCTCCTCCGCTAGCTCCTGCACCTCCTCCGCAGCGAGTGGCCGCCTCAGGCCTACGACTATCCTTGCCGGATAAATTTGATGGGGACTCTAAGTTTTGCCGTGGCTTTCTTTCACAATGTTCCCTGCACTTGGAGATGATGTCGGACCAGTTTCCTACTGAAAGGTCTAAGGTGGCTTTCGTAGTCAGCCTTCTGTCTGGAAAAGCTCTGTCATGGGCCACACCGCTCTGGGACCGCAATGACCCCGTCACTGCCTCTGTACACTCCTTCTTCTCGGAAATTCGAAGTGTCTTTGAGGAACCTGCCCGAGCCTCTTCTGCTGAGACTGCCCTGCTGAACCTGGTCCAGGGTAATTCTTCCGTTGGCGAGTACGCCGTGCAATTCCGTACTCTTGCTTCAGAACTTTCCTGGAATAATGAGGCCCTCTGCGCGACCTTTAAAAAAGGCCTATCCAGCAACATTAAAGATGTTCTGGCCGCACGAGAAATTCCTGCTAACCTACATGAACTCATTCATCTAGCCACTCGCATTGACATGCGTTTTTCCGAAAGGCGTCGGGAGCTCCGCCAGGATATGGACTTTGTTCGCACGAGGCGTTTTTTCTCCCCGGCTCCTCTCTCCTCTGGTCCTCTGCAATCCGTTCCTGTGCCTCCCGCCGTGGAGGCTATGCAAGTTGACCGGTCTCGCCTGACACCTCAAGAGAGGACACGACGCCGCATGGAGAATCTCTGCCTGTACTGTGCCGGTACCGAACACTTCCTGAAGGATTGTCCTATCCGTCCTCCCCGCCTGGAAAGACGTACGCTGACTCCGCACAGAGGTGAAACAGTCCTTGATGTCAACTCTGCTTCTCCACGTCTTACTGTGCCTGTGCGGATATCTGCCTCTACCTTCTCCTTCTCCACTAAGGCCTTCTTGGACTCCGGATCTGCAGGAAACTTTATTTTGGCCTCTCTCATCAACAGGTTCAACATCCCAGTGACCAGTCTCGCCAGACCTCTCTACATCAATTGCGTTAACAATGAAAGATTGGACTGTGCCGTGCGTTACCGCACGGAACCCCTCCTAATGTGCATCGGACCTCACCACGAAAAAATTGAGTTTTTGGTCCTCTCCAATTGCACTTCCGAAATTCTCCTTGGACTACCCTGGCTTCAACACCATTCCCCAACCCTGGATTGGTCCACAGGGGAGATCAAGAGTTGGGGTCCCTCTTGTTTCAAGGACTGCCTTAAACCGGTTACCAGTACTCCTTGCCGTGACCCTGTGGTTCCCCCTGTAACCGGTCTCCCTAAGGTCTATATGGACTTTGCGGATGTTTTTTGCAAAAAATAAGCTGAGACTCTACCTCCTCACAGGCCTTATGACTGTCCTATTGACCTCCTCCCGGGCACTACTCCACCCCGGGGCAGAATTTATCCTCTCTCTGCCCCAGAGACTCTTGCTATGTCTGAGTACATCCAGGAAAATTTAAAAAAGGGCTTTATCCGCAAATCCTCCTCTCCTGCCGGAGCCGGATTTTTCTTTGTGTCCAAAAAAGATGGCTCCCTACGTCCTTGCATTGACTACCGCGGTCTTAATAAAATCACGGTAAAGAACCGCTACCCTCTACCTCTCATCTCTGAACTCTTTGATCGCCTCCAAGGTGCCCACATCTTTACCAAACTGGACTTAAGAGGTGCTTATAATCTCATCCGCATCAGAGAGGGGGATGAATGGAAAACGGCATTTAACACTAGAGATGGACACTTTGAGTATCTGGTCATGCCCTTTGGCCTGTGCAACGCCCCTGCCGTCTTCCAAGACTTTGTTAATGACATTTTTCGCGATCTCTTATATTCCTGTGTTGTTGTGTATCTGGACGATATCCTGATTTTTTCTGCCAACCTAGAAGAACACCGCCAGCATGTCCGCATGGTTCTTCAGAGACTTCGTGACAATCAACTTTATGCCAAAATGGAGAAATGTCTGTTTGAATGTCAATCTCTTCCTTTCCTAGGATACTTGGTCTCTGGCCAGGGACTACAAATGGATCCAGACAAACTCTCTGCCGTCTTAGATTGGCCACGCCCCTCCGGACTCCGTGCTATCCAACGTTTTTTGGGGTTCGCCAATTATTACAGACAATTTATTCCACATTTTTCCACCATTGTGGCTCCTATCGTGGCTTTAACCAAAAAGAATGCCAATCCTAAGTCATGGCCTCCTCAAGCGGAAGACGCCTTTAAACAGCTCAAGTCTGCCTTTTCTTCAGCTCCCGTGCTCTCCAGACCTGACCCATCTAAACCCTTCCTATTGGAGGTTGATGCCTCCTCAGTAGGAGCTGGAGCGGTCCTTCTACAAAAAAATTCTTCCGGGCATGCTGTTACTTGTGTTTTTTTTTCTAAGACCTTCTCTCCGGCGGAGAGGAACTACTCCATCGGGGATCGAGAGCTACTAGCCATTAAATTAGCACTTGAGGAATGGAGGCATCTGCTGGAGGGATCAAGATTTCCAGTTATTATTTACACCGATCACAAGAACCTCTCCTATCTCCAGTCTGCCCAACGGCTGAATCCTCGCCAGGCCAGGTGGTCTCTGTTCTTTGCCCGATTTAATTTTGAAATTCACTTTCGGCCTGCCGATAAGAACATTAGGGCCGATGCTCTCTCTCATTCCTCGGATGCCTCGGAAGTAGAGCTCTCTCCGCAACACATCATTCCTCCTGACTGCCTGATCTCCACTTCTCCAGCCTCCATCAGGCAAACTCCTCCAGGGAAGACCTTCGTCTCTCCACGCCAACGCCTCGGAATCCTCAAATGGGGTCACTCCTCCCATCTCGCAGGTCATGCGGGTATCAAGAAATCCGTGCAACTCACCTCTCGTTTCTATTGGTGGCCGACTCTGGAGACGGATGTTGTGGATTTTGTACGAGCCTGCACTGTTTGTGCCCGGGATAAGACTCCTCGCCAGAAGCCCGCTGGTCTTCTTCATCCTCTGCCTGTCCCCGAACAGCCTTGGTCTCTGATTGGTATGGACTTTATTACAGACTTACCCTCATCCCGTGGTAACACTGTTGTTTGGGTGGTCGTTGATCGATTCTCCAAGATGGCACATTTCATCCCTCTTCCTGGTCTTCCTTCTGCGCCTCAGTTGGCAAAAAATTTTTTGTACACATTTTTCGTCTTCACGGGTTGCCCACGCAGATCGTCTCGGATAGAGGCGTCCAATTCGTGTCTAAATTCTGGAGGGCTCTCTGTAAACAACTCAAGATTAAATTAAACTTTTCTTCTGCTTATCATCCTCAATCCAATGGGCAAGTAGAAAGAATTAACCAGGTCCTGGGTGATTATTTACGGCATTTTGTTTCCTCCTGCCAGGATGACTGGGCAGATCTTCTACCATGGGCCGAATTCTCGTATAACTTCAGAGTTTCTGAATCTTCTTCCAAATCCCCATTTTTCGTGGTGTACGGCCGTCACCCTCTTCCCCCCCTCCCTACTCCCTTGCCCTCTGGTGTACCCGCTGTGGATGAAATAACTCGTGATCTTTCCACCATATGGAAAGAGACCCAAAATTCTCTCTTACAGGCTTCATCACGCATGAAGAAGTTTGCTGATAAGAAAAGAAGAGCTCCCCCCATTTTTTCTCCCGGAGACAAGGTATGGCTCTCCGCTAAATATGTCCGCTTCCGTGTTCCCAGCTACAAATTGGGACCACGCTATCTTGGTCCTCAGGTTCTCAGGCTCCAAGAAGAGGGGGAGACCCAAGGGGGGGGGGGGTACTGTTACGCCGAGCGCTCCGGGTCCCCGCTCCTCCCCGGAGCGCTCGCTACACTCTCGCTCCCGCAGCGCCCCGGTCAGATCCACTGACCGGGTGCGCTGTGATACCGCCTCCAGCCGGGATGCGATTCGCGATACGGGTGGCGCCCGCTCGCGATGCGCACCCCGGCTCCCGTACCTGACTCGCTCTCCGTCGGTCCTGTCCCGGCGCGCGCGGCCCCGCTCCCTAGGGCGCGCGCGCGCCGGGTCTCTGCGATTTAAAGGGCCACTGCGCCGCTGATTGGCGCAGTGGTTCTAATCAGTGTGTTCACCTGTGCACTCCCTATGTATACCTCACTTCCCCTGCACTCCCTCGCCGGATCTTGTTGCCATTGTGCCAGTGAAAGCGTTCCCTTGTGTGTTCCTAGCCTGTGTTCCAGACCTCCTGCCGTTGCCCCTGACTACGATCCTTGCTGCCTGCCCCGACCTTCTGCTACGTCCGACCTTGCTTCTGTCTACTCCCTTGTACCGCGCCTATCTTCAGCAGTCAGAGAGGTTGAGCCGTTGCTAGTGGATACGACCTGGTCACTACCGCCGCAGCAAGTCCATCCCGCTTTGCGGCGGGTTCTGGTGAACACCAGTAGTGACTTAGAACCGGTCCACTAGCACGGTCCACGCCAATCCCTCTCTGGCACAGAGGATCCACCTCCTGCCAGCCGGCATCGTGACAATGTCCATAGACCTTCCTCGGATTCTCTCTCATCATCCTGCCCTCTTACTGGATCCATTGGGGAATCCTCATCCATTAATCGTGTCAGATCAATTATGTCTAGTTGCTTGGCTCATATCGGGTTAACAAGACCTGGTTTTGAACTTTCAGAATCAGCTTTTTAGGATGCATGGGCCCCAGGCACCAGAACAGCTTATGGATCTGCCTAGAAGATTTGGTCTAATTGGTGCGTACAACGGTCTTTAGATCCTGTACACCTTTCAATCAAATTATTAACTTCTTATCTGACTTCTTTGACGCAGGGAAGGCCTATAGAATCATCAATGTATATCATTCGGCCATATCATTCTTCCATGCTCCTATTCATGCCTTTCCTATTGGAAAACATCCTTTAATTTGTAAATTACTAAAAGGCATAAAATTCATAAGACCTCCTTTACCTAAATATCATTCTACATGGGATGTCAATTTAGTCCTAAATTTACTAAATTCCTGGGGTGAAAATGATCTCCTCTCTTTAAAACTACTATCCTACAAACTTACCATGTTATTATGTCTAATTTCCTTTATAAGGGTTCTGAATGTCAGAGCTTTAGAAATATCTCACAGACAATTCTCCTTTCAAGGAGTTACTTTTACCATTCATAAACTAATGAAAACTCACCTTAAAACTGTCTTTTATCTGGCTTTCCCTCAACAGCTGTTACGCCGAGCGCTCCGGGTCCCCGCTCCTCCCCGGAGCGCTCGCTTCACTCTCGCCACCGCAGCGCTCCGGGCAGCTCCACTGACCCGGTGCGCTGCGATACCGTCTCCAGCCGGGATGCGATTCGCGATGCGGGTGGCGCCCGCTCGCAATGCGCCTCCCGGCTCCCGTACCTGACTCGCTCTCCGTCTGTCCTGTCCCGGCGCGCGCGGCCCCGCTCCCTAGGGCGCGCGCGCGCGCCGGGTCTCTGCGATTTAAAGGGCCACTGCGCCGCTGATTGGCGCAGTGGTTCCAATTAGTGTGTTCACCTGTGCACTCCCTATTTATACCTCACTTCCCCTTCACTCCCTCGCCGGATCTTGTTGCCATTGTGCCAGTGAAAGCGTTTCCTTGTGTGTTCCTAGCCTGTGTTCCAGACCTCCTGCCGTTGCCCCTGACTACGATCCTTGCTGCCTGCCCCGACCTTCTGCTACGTCCGACCTTGCTTCTGTCTACTCCCTTGTACCGCGCCCATCTTCAGCAGCCAGAGAGGTTGAGCCGTTGCTAGTGGATACGACCTGGTCACTACCGCCGCAGCAAGACCATCCCGCTTTGCGGCGGGCTCTGGTGAAAACCAGTAGTGACTTAGAACCGGTCCACTAGCACGGTCCACGCCAATCCCTCTCTGGCACAGAGGATCCACCTCCTGCCAGCCGGCATCGTGACAGTAGATCCGGCCATGGATCCCGCTGAAGTTCCTCTGCCAGTTGTCGCCGACCTCACCACGGTGGTCGCCCAGCAGTCACAACAGATAGCGCAACAAGGCCACCAGCTGTCTCAACTGACCGTGATGCTACAGCAGCTACTACCACAGCTTCAGCAATCATCTCCTCCGCCAGCTCCTGCACCTCCTCCGCAGCGAGTGGCCGCTTCAGGCCTACGACTATCCTTGCCAGATAAATTTGATGGGGACTCTAAATTTTGCCGTGGCTTCCTTTCTCAATGTTCCCTGCACTTGGAGATGATGTCGGACCAGTTTCCTACTGAAAGGTCTAAGGTGGCTTTCGTAGTCAGCCTTCTGTCTGGAAAGGCTACACCGGTCGTGGGCTACACCGCTCTGGGACCGCAATGACCCCGTCACTGCCTCTGTACACTCCTTCTTCTCGGAAATTCGAAGTGTCTTTGAGGAACCTGCCCGAGCCTCTTCTGCTGAGACTGCCCTGTTGAACCTGGTCCAGGGTAATTCTTCCGTTGGCGAGTACGCCGTACAATTCCGTACTCTTGCTTCAGAACTATCCTGGAATAATGAGGCCCTCTGCGCGACCTTTAAAAAAGGCCTATCCAGCAACATTAAAGATGTTCTGGCCGCACGAGAAATCCCTGCTAACCTACATGAACTCATTCATCTAGCCACTCGCATTGACATGCGTTTTTCCGAAAGGCGTCAGGAGCTCCACCAGGATATGGACTTTGTTCGCACAAGGCGTTTTTTCTCCCCGGCTCCTCTCTCCTCTGGTCCCCTGCAATCCGTTCCTGTGCCTCCCGCCGTGGAGGCTATGCAGGTTGACCGGTCTCGCCTGACACCTCAAGAGAGGACACAACGCCGCATGGAGAATCTCTGCCTGTACTGTGCCGGTACCGAACACTTCCTGAAGGATTGTCCTATCCGTCCTCCCCGCCTGGAAAGACGTATGCTGACCCCGCACAAAGGTGAGACAGCCCTTGATGTCAACTCTGCTTCTCCGCGTCTTACTGTGCCTGTGCGGGTATCTGCCTCTACCTTCTCCTTCTCTACTATGGCCTTCTTGGATTCCGGATCTGCAGGAAATTTTATTTTGGCCTCTCTCACCAACAGGTTCAACATCCCACTGACCAGTCTCGCCAGACCTCTCTACATCAATTGTGTTAACAATGAAAGATTGGACTGTACCATACGTTTCCGCACGGAGCCCCTCCTAATGTGCATCGGATCTCACCATGAAAAAATTGAGTTTTTGGTCCTCCCCAATTGCACTTCCGAAATTCTCCTTGGACTACCCTGGCTTCAACACCACTCCCCTACCCTGGATTGGTCCACTGGGGAGATCAAGAGTTGGGGCCCCTCTTGTTCCAAGGACTGTCTTAAACCGGTTCCCAGTACTCCCTGCCGTGACCCTGTGGTGCCTCCTGTAACCGGTCTCCCTAAGGCCTATATGGACTTTGCGGATGTTTTTTGCAAAAAACAAGCTGAGACTTTACCTCCTCACAGGCCTTATGACTGTCCTATTGACCTCCTCCCAGGCACTACTCCACCCCGGGGCAGAATTTATCCTCTCTCTGTCCCAGAGACTCTTGCTATGTCTGAGTATATCCAGGAAAATTTAAAGAAGGGCTTTATCCGCAAATCTTCCTCTCCTGCCGGAGCCGGATTTTTCTTTGTGTCCAAAAAAGATGGCTCTCTACGTCCTTGCATTGACTACCGCGGTCTTAATAAAATCACTGTAAAAAACCGCTACCCCCTACCTCTCATCTCTGAACTCTTTGATCGCCTCCAAGGTGCCCACATCTTTACCAAACTGGACTTAAGAGGTGCCTATAATCTCATCCGCATCAGAGAGGGGGATGAATGGAAAACGGCATTTAACACTAGAGATGGACATTTTGAGTATCTGGTCATGCCCTTTGGCCTGTGCAACGCCCCTGCCGTCTTCCAAGACTTTGTTAATGAAATCTTTCGTGATCTCTTATATTCCTGTGTTGTTGTATATCTGGACGATATCCTGATTTTTTCTGCCAACCTAGAAGAACACCGCCAGCATGTCCGCATGGTTCTTCAGAGACTTCGTGACAATCAACTTTATGCCAAAATGGAGAAATGTCTGTTTGAATGTCAATCTCTTCCTTTCCTTGGATACTTGGTCTCTGGCCAGGGACTACAAATGGATCCAGACAAACTCTCTGCCGTCTTAGATTGGCCACGCCCCTCCGGACTCCGTGCTATCCAACGTTTTTTGGGGTTCGCCAATTATTACAGACAATTCATTCCACATTTTTCCACCATTGTGGCTCCTATCGTGGCTTTAACCAAAAAGAATGCCAATCCTAAGTCATGGCCTCCTCAAGCGGAAGACGCCTTTAAACAGCTCAAGTCTGCCTTTTCTTCGGCTCCCGTGCTCTCCAGACCTGACCCATCTAAACCCTTCCTATTGGAGGTTGATGCCTCCTCTGTAGGAGCTGGAGCGGTCCTTCTACAGAAAAATTCTTCCGGGCATGCTGTTACTTGTGGTTTTTTTTCTAGGACCTTCTCTCCGGCTGAGAGGAACTACTCCATCGGGGACCGAGAGCTTCTAGCCATTAAATTAGCACTTGAGGAATGGAGGCATCTGTTGGAGGGATCAAGATTTCCAGTTATTATTTTCACCGATCACAAGAACCTCTCCTATCTCCAGTCTGCCCAACGGCTGAATCCTCGCCAGGCCAGGTGGTCTCTGTTCTTTGCCCGATTTAATTTTGAAATTCACTTTCGGCCTGCCGATAAGAACATTAGGGCCGATGCTCTCTCTCGTTCCTCGGATGCCTCGGAAGTAGAGCTCTCTCCGCAACACATCATCCCCCCTGACTGCCTGATCTCCACTTCTCCAGCCTCCATCAGGCAAACTCCTCCAGGGAAGACCTTCGTTTCTCCACGCCAACGCCTCGGAATCCTCAAATGGGGTCACTCCTCCCATCTCGCAGGTCATGCGGGTATCAAGAAATCCGTGCAACTCATCTCTCGTTTCTATTGGTGGCCGACTCTGGAGACGGATGTTGTGGATTTTGTACGAGCCTGCACTGTTTGTGCCCGGGATAAGACTCCTCGCCAGAAGCCCGCTGGTCTTCTTCATCCTCTGCCTGTCCCCGAACAGCCTTGGTCTCTGATTGGTATGGACTTTATTACAGACTTACCCCCATCCCGTGGCAACACTGTTGTTTGGGTGGTCGTTGATCGATTCTCCAAGATGGCACATTTCATCCCTCTTCCTGGTCTTCCTTCAGCGCCTCAGTTGGCAAAACAATTTTTTGTACACATTTTTCGTCTTCACGGGTTGCCCACGCAGATCGTCTCGGATAGAGGCGTCCAATTCGTGTCAAAATTCTGGAGGGCTCTCTGTAAACAACTCAAGATTAAATTAAACTTTTCCTCTGCATATCATCCTCAATCCAATGGGCAAGTAGAAAGAATTAACCAGGTCCTGGGTGATTATTTACGCCATTTTGTTTCCTCCCGCCAGGATGACTGGGCAGATCTTCTACCATGGGCCGAATTTTCGTATAACTTCAGAGTCTCTGAATCCTCCTCCAAATCCCCATTTTTTGTGGTGTACGGCCGTCACCCTCTTCCCCCCCTCCCTACTCCCTTGCCCTCTGGTTTGCCCGCTGTGGATGAAATATCTCGTGATCTTTCCACCATATGGAAAGAGACCCAAAATTCTCTTTTACAGGCTTCATCACGCATGAAGAAGTTTGCTGATAGAAAAAGAAGAGCTCCCCCCATTTTTTCTCCTGGAGACAAGGTATGGCTCTCCGCTAAATATGTCCGCTTCCGTGTCCCTAGCTACAAATTGGGACCACGCTATCTTGGTCCTTTCAAAATCTTGTGCCAGATTAATCCTGTCTCTTACAAACTTCTTCTCCCTCCTTCTCTTCGAATTCCTAATGCCTTTCACGTTTCTCTTCTTAAACCACTTATCATCAACCGTTTCTCTCCCAAGTTTGTTTCTCCCACTTCTGTTTCCGGCTCCTCGGACATCTTCTCAGTTAAAGAGATACTGGCCTCCAAGAAGGTCAGAGGGAAAACCTTTTTCCTGGTCGATTGGGAGGGTTGTGGTCCTGAAGAGAGATCCTGGGAACCTGAGGACAATATCCTAGACAAAAGTCTGCTCCTCAGGTTCTCAGGCTCTAAGAAGAGGGGGAGACCCAAGGGGGGGGGGCACTGTTACGCCGAGCGCTCCGGGTCCCCGCTCCTCCCCGGAGCGCTCGCTTCACTCTCGCCACCGCAGCGCTCCGGGCAGCTCCACTGACCCGGTGCGCTGCGATACCGTCTCCAGCCGGGATGCGATTCGCGATGCGGGTGGCGCCCGCTCGCGATGCGCCTCCCGGCTCCCGTACCTGACTCGCTCTCCGTCTGTCCTGTCCCGGCGCGCGCGGCCCCGCTCCCTAGGGCGCG